>NW_028254886.1:0-73057 GCF_964263255.1 Lissotriton vulgaris | reverse complement strand
GTGTATGTCCCACATGCTGTCGTGATTTTGTTAACCCGAACACGCAAAATAGACTTGTTCTTGCTATAATATTGGCAAAAGAGGGTGGAGTCTGTAGAATACACCTAGTAACAACCAATGTAACTGCAGCTTGATGTAATATTTTCAATGCTTTTGCATTTGACTCGTGCGGGACACCCAGTAAGTACTAGTTGAACTGCAGCTCTTTGTAGAATTATTTTGATATTGGATACTGTAGTATTCACTGCCCACTGCTAATCCTGTCCCATAATGCTTTGCAGGACCTTTGGTTGGGATTGGAAAATGACCCCCGTCAGATTAGGATGGCAGGAGGACCACCGCGGTCGCCTTCCAACTGCGGCAGAAAAGCTCTAACATGGCTGGCGGTGTCTATCGGACACCGCCAGGCTTATTATGATGGCGGGAGTCCTATGCCTTTCCACAGCGGCATTTTCTGCTGTGGAAAGGCATACGATCTTTTCTTTGGGGGCCCATTGCGGGCCCCCAGAGGTGAAGGGGGATGTGGGGGGTGCACATCAGAGGGAACCTATGGTACCCCCCTGCCTTTGCGTGCACGAATCGGCAGGCACCACGCGGTGCCTGCTGTTTCGTGCATGCAAAGGTCAACATGCACTTTTTAACCTTGCGGCGGGTGCTGCTTGAAGCAGCATCCGCCGCAATGTTAAATGTAGGAGATGTGACCGCCAGGGTGGCGGTCACATCCTAATTTGCATGGAGGGACCGCCGCTGCCCATGCGGACGGTCCCTCTTCCTCGGGGGTGGCGGACGGACGCCATCCTAATGACCCCCTTACTGTGGTTTCTTCTTGGTCAATGCTTTTATGATTTACTTTCTATGATGCCCCCAGAGGCAATTCTTACCTTGAGTTTCTTTACATGCTGTCATCAAGGGTAAAGAATATGTGACTGCATTTTCTATGATGCCAAAGGACATGCCATGTCACTTCCTCTAATGCTTTTTTTGTGACCCTCAAAACCTGGTTTTCACTACAATACATTTCAAAGGGCAGCATGTCCCGAGTCCTGTAACAGCTGAGGTGCAGCGTAAAGTTGCCAACCTGTTATACGTCACAGAAATCTGAATATGACCGATACCTGAGACACAAAGTGAACGTGCACTTTGCACATAAGTCTTTATAATTCTTGCATACGTTAAATCTGACACTGCTGATGAAGAGAGTTTTACCATACAATTCATAGTTCTCACATAGAATGCTTACTAAGGACTGAAAGAAAATCCTCTTAATTTTCTAGTGTACAGATGTAGACTATTCGTCTCACAAAATGCATTAAATGTTTAAGTTAGAACCATCCTCAACTGAAAGAAAAATATATTACATTTTAGAGGATTGAAGATAATAGAGTGATATGGATTAGCAAAGAGACTGACATGTATTAATAAAGATTTTATTCTCAGTGGTAACTAACAAGAACTATACATGCTATATTGAAAGATGGAACATTTGTGATGTAAAGTTTGCCCTACAGGCTGTTCTCTTCATCTCATTGCTGAAGCTTAACACATGATTCATAAGCATGCGCAATTCTGTCTGTGTAAGTACTAGTGATGTCATTCTTAGCTTTAAATGATCCTTATATGTGAAGGATTTTAGAATAGGTTGAACAATAATGTTTCATCAAAGTATGCATTGATGTACTTTCAAAAATGTAGTATGCAGTTATACTTAGCAGTGTGCAACTTGATTACTTGATGCACATTAATGCCAAATGAACCAAAAGTACTGAAAAACCTTATTCTCATGTATGTTTAAATATGCAGACATACATTAACTGCATTGTTGATTTCAGATCTTAACTTAGCTGGGTTCTACTCAAAAGGCCTGAAGCTGTGCCTCGTATGTACCAACTGTGTTTTGTATTTCTGCTGACTTGCTTTCTTTGCAGGGTTCTCACCATTTTCTACTTTAGAATTGATACTTTTCTTGCAACAAGCAATAAATACATGTCTGGAACAGATTTCAGCAACGAGTACATGAGAAACTGCAAACTAGCAATTGACTGTAGTACTAAATCATGAGCGTGTGACCAGGATAAGGTTCCCGTGTCTAGTGTGGGATCTGTTCTCCATGTTACAGATTGTGTATCATGTGGATCTATACAAAGTTTGCAACAATTACAATGAACCCTTATTGACGATGTCTTAAAGAGGAGTTGCCACTGATTTCTTTGATTATAACTTAGCGATGCCTTAGTTGAGGGGATAGACCTGATTGCTCAGACCGCTGAGGGCACAGTGCAGATGTCTTAGGACTTGCTGACTGCATGCTGAACTTTCCTTTGCATTCTCTCTTGTGCATATTCTGTGTAGAGCTTACCCTAGACCTCAGCCCAAAACATTTGCCCAAATCCCCTTGTCCTGAGAATAGACTAATAGAGACATTCCCATGTCTTGTTATTTATTCCAAGAGTAGATTTAGATTAACACTTCCTTCGACTAGCTGAAGACTCTTAACGGAACTTCTGACGGATTCTGATGGTGCTTTTGTGCCTTATTTGTATTATTTGTTCTGTAGATTTGTTACTCTCTGAATCCTGAATAATTTGATGTTGGAAATGTATTTGGATCATAGAGACTCTAATGTATAGAAAGGATCATTCAAGTTTATACTCAGAGCATTAGACCTTGATGTTGCTATTCTGTAAAGCTGCAACAGAGTTAATGGGATGTTTAATTCTTGCATACAAAAACTTTAATAGAGGGTCCTAGGGACATTTTTAAAGACCAGGTAGTGTTTTATCCCCAATCTACTTAAAAAAACAAGAAACCTACCGGTCTAAGAGTCATGAGACATAGTCAATTGTTTTCTGGGTTCAAGTTTATGATTCATGTGTGGTACTGGAATGTTTCTATAGTTTAAACAGTTTTGAGCGACTATGAAGAGAATATGCTTTAATTTAGTCCAAGAGAGTTTGTTTTGATCACTACACTTTAAATGCAACATAAATTTATCAAACAAGAAATGCAATCTCTCTTTCCCCTCAGTGCGTACATTCAAGATCCCTCGGAGGACCAGGTTAGCAGGTAAGTAAGTGTTGGTAAATGATCCAGCAAGGGAGGTAAATCCTCTATGACGATATAGTCCAGTTTATTGGGCGCATTACTCAAGAATGAATTTGCTGGATCAACTGCTATAAGATGTTGTCCATTTTGTGGCCAGCCAATCAAGAAGATCATTTTGGGACCTACACCAAGTGCCCTTTGGGGCCAGAGAGTGATCATCTTTCCCCCTTCTATATATATTTTTAATTCATTTTCATGAAACAGTGACAATGTCCCTTAGTCCTGGTATGTCTGCCACAAAATGTATTGCTTAGGTTGTGGCAAGCCAAACAGGATTGATTAGCCCCTTTAAAGTGGCCAATCAAAACATATCCGGATACCAACAGTCCACCTATAACTAACTTTTTCACCCCTTCATGACCAGTCTGAGCATGTCTTTAAAAGTACATTTTTCCAAATTGGCTGTAAGGAGGTAATGTAAAACAAGCTACCTGAATAAAATTCTAACTGTCAGCCAAATTTTGTTGAAGCCCTTTCAGACATTTGTTTCTGTATTGCGTCCCAAAATTTCCTATGGGAATTAATAAGGGCATTTTGGAACCTGCCCTTTTTTAATTGGACCAGACTTCACGGATTGCCACAAAACATTCCTGAGGTAGATTAACTTTTTTTAAAAGCTCAGTACTGATTGATAAAACTGAATCAAAGTTCTTAGCCAAACAAAAATGCTGTTTGTATGGAAACTCTGACCAAACTATAAGTAAACAGAAGCAAGTGCCACTGTGTAATTAATATATATACTGCAGGGTCGTGGGGGACCCAAATATCAATAAAGAAGCCTGATCCATGCATGCCTCGTGTACGTGCCTCTTCTTCATTGAAGCAGGATTGTTTTCTCTCATTAATTTCGGCGTCGGTGGTTGGCGCTGTACACGTATCACCAGTCGCTCTGTGGCTCTACTATTGACCGCAACAAACTTTGGGAGGAGCACGGTAGTGCTATGCTGTAGAGCCCCCAGAGAGCACGCCAGAGAAAGGACCAAGGATGGCAGCTGTGGTGATTCTGGATTGTGGAGCGGGCGGTCTTAGCCGACTGTCAGCACAGTTGTCTGCTTTCTGCAGCAGGAAATGCCTTGCTCGGGATTCTGGCGACATTTGGTGACTGGGCACTGTGGTTGCTGACGCATAAGTGGTGAGGTGTGTTGGGCATACTGAATTTATTTACTTCGGTCTCCTACTACCCTGTGTGTGTGCCTATTATTAATTGATCTTGTGCTGCCTGGCAACTCAGACATTTGCGAGACTTCTTGCATTAATGCCCTTTAACTTTGATCTTGAGCCCTCCGTGGGACAATGTTCCGGTATTGACTGCATCGGTTCATGAAGTTGTGGCATTTTTAACCTTCGCAAAGGTTTCTGATGAAACTCTTACTTGTATAGCCGCCTGAGGGGATTATGGGAGATGTAGTCCCACTCGGAGTAGCAGCCAGCACCCATAGGCTAAAACCGCCATTGGGAATATGCACAACATGTGCAACTCGGAGCCCTGTGGCAGCGCTATAAGTTCTTTGTGCCTTCATCAAGAGTGTGTGTTTTCGGGCACATTTGTAAAACATTGCTTTCATAAACAGTCATTTAGCATGTCTTCTTCTTTTGTACCGGACAGACAATGAAGTGGGAGCGAGTAAACATTTTTAATACAGGCAGCACAACCTGCATTCACGCAGTTTTTAAATCTTTCTGTACGCAGTAGATTTATTATCAGGAAGGCAGCGCATGTTGAGAGCATTTGGCGCCAGTATGGTGTTTCACTTTGATAACTCCTCGGCATGCCCTCATGACTTTCAGGCTAAACAGACTCTTGTGTATAATTGTTTTTTGGCTCATATGTTATGAATTAGTTCATGTTTTATTGTGGACATTATTTGCTTGTAGTGCAATATGCAGTTATTTATAACCTTGAATGTCTTGCACTTTGCAAGGTATGCATATGTTGAAGGCCAGTATGTCTTCTGTTTATAATTTCAACTTTGCAGTCTATCCTTTATGTCTATGTATGCCTGAAGGAGGGAGGAGGACTCTCTCTATATATACCAACAATGTTATGGCGCCAATTAGATTGATAAAGCCTGCTGCGCAGGCGAAACGTGTCTCTCTTTTCCAGCAGGGTCGTGAGAGACCCAAATATCAATAAAGAAGCCTGATCCATGCATGCCTCGTGTACGTGCCTCTTCTTCATTGAAGCAGGATTGTTTTCTCTCATATATATATATATATAAATATATTACCTACAGCCGGTCGCCAGTAGGTAGTTATAGTTAGGATTTTTTTCAATGTTAAATCTCAAAATTCTATTTGGAATAACTTTGGCGCCGGTTGACGAATCTGCCAGAAAATTTCCTCAAAATGGCCTTGCGGCGCCCCGGTCCTTCTCTGAAAGTTTGGGGGGGATTTGTCAAGTGGGGGCCGAGATAAAAGGGGGGTCCCAAAACGCATTTTCCCCATGTTAATTTCCATAGGGCGGTCAACCTCACTTTTAGCTCGAACGGCGGAATGGATTTCCACCAAACTTGGCAAAATTGTAGGGACTGGTAGCCCGATGTGCCTTTGCTATGTCTCAAGATATGTGCTCCAGTGGATTTTGAGTAATTTAGGTTCAAAAAAATATATATATCTATGGCAGCGCCCCGGGACGCGCCCCGGGGAGCGCTCCGGGCGCGCCACGCGACTTGCGGACGGAAAGCTGATTGGCTCTCGGGTGTCTGTAAACATTCGAAACAGTCCGAGCGGCCGCCATCTTGTGTCTCGGTAAAATCGAGACATAAGAGGTGGAAAAATCAAAGGGGGAAATGACCATAAGGGGGCAGGGATAGACCCCCCCTGACCCCCTAGGTTGTTATGTGGGGGCCATAAAAGGGCCCAGCGGGGCAAAAAAAAAGATTTTTTTTTTTTGATTTGCGCGGGGGGAGCGCTTGGTATGTGCACCGGGAAGCGTCCCATGGGGAAAAATGAATAATAGAGTTTTTAAAAAATGTAGCCTTTTTTTAGAAATTGGAGGTAGTTCTAAAAAGAACTGGGTTTTTTTCTTCTTTTTGTTGTTTTATATTTGTTTATTGTTTTTTTGAACATTTTGTACTTTTTTTGGGTTTTCTGAACAGTTTTATATATTTTTTTGTATTTTTCATGGGGAGAAACGAAAAAACAGGGAATTGAAAATGGCTCAACTGGAGCAAAAAAAAAAAGTAAAGAAATAATTAGGGTTGATTGGGGCATTTATGGTTGTCCCCAGAAAGGACGATGAGCTTTACGCTCTGTTCTCCGTAGGAGATGGTCTTCCCACAATATTTACAGATAATTCTGAAATCTGCAAATCGTGGCTGAATGCAAGACATTGTCTCACTTTCCACTGGTGCCGACGGAGTGGGTTGCTTCCTTTTTGAGGTGGTCCTTGTGGATTGGGGAGGGTTACTGGCCAGTCCCCTCATCTCTGCAGCAGAATAATTTATTGGATGCTTGCGCTGCATCTGGCGTATCATTGTGTTGTTCCCAAATGAATATTTTTTATTTGGGTTTCCCCTGGAAAGTTCCATGCAACAGATTTTGCAACTCACCTTGGCTGCATTTACTTTTTTCTTCCACTCTGGGATAGAAAAAAACTACCAAATAATGTGTGGTCTTGGCTGGTATGGGATATTGTGTTCTTCCAGCCATCTTGAACTCCCCTCCTCCTCCTCCTCCTCCTCTTCCTCTTCTTGTTGACCACCAATGATATCTTAAGGTGGTCCTCTTGGTGGTTGTGGTGGTGGTGCAGATGCACCAGCTGCTGCTACTACTGAAGCCATTATATTGAGCAAAAAGGTAGAGAGAGCTACAAACAGGTCTTCCTAGGTCAAAGGACAAAGTCAGAATAAGGAAAAAAGGTGGGGTCTTTCATCCTTTTGAAAAAAAAAATGTATTGGACCAATGAAAAGTGTTATTTTTAGGTCACATGACCAGGGGCTTCATCATTATGAAACCAAAACTGTTATGAACCAATGCAAAGTGTTAGTTTCAGGTCACATGACCCGACGCGCTTACGCTACGCGCCCGGGGGCGCGTCGCGTAAGCGCTTTGGACGCCTACGTTGCGCGATCGTATTCGCTCGAGTGCTTCCGGGTGCGCTTACGCCGTGCGTATCACACGGACGCGGCTACGCGATACGTCACGATCATGTTTTCGTTCGCGATATTGGCGCTTACGGGACGCTCCCCGGTGCGCGCCCCGGGGCGCTTTATAAAAGTACGCTTTTCGGGGCCCTCCCCGGGGAGCGCACCGGGAGCGCTCCAAAGCAAAAAAATATATATATTTTTTTTAAATGGCAAAATTGTAGGGACTGGTAGCCCGATGTGCCTTTGCTATGTCTCAAGATATATTTTCAAGTGGTTTTTAAGAAAATTAACTTTGAAGATATATATATTGGGCTACATTGGGCTATATATATGTTAGAGCCCAAATGTAGCCCAAATGTAGCCCAATGTAGCCCAAAGATGGCCACCAGAGACAAAAAAAACTAATGCAGCCCAAATATCAGCCAGATGTACCCCAACTATAGCCCAATGACAGAATGTACCAGAGTGTTCTAAAGAACTACTAGAGCGCTAACAGTCTTACTTATAAAGTGAGACTAATAGTAGGGAATTAGCATTAAAAAAACCTTTGAAATTCACTGACAAAACCATAGGTTTCACACCAGTTATAGTTAGGAATTAGCATTTAAAAAACCTAAGAAATTCACTGAAAAAACCATAGTTTTCACACCAGTTATAGTTAACTGGAAATTTTACTGTCATAAAACCGATGAAATTCCACGTTATATTAAGTTGGACTCACTATAACTTGCGCGTGCAATGCACTGCTGATGACGTCACATATTACATCACTCATGACATGGTCAGTGACATCACTGATGACACCATCCTTGTAACAGAGTGACAGACCTCCTTTCAGTGTAATGTAACCCTTAAAACACATATTCAAAAATAGAAACTAACATTTTCAAAAAAATGGAGATACCCATACCAGTTACAACAACCAATTCAGATATTACACCATCTATATACACATCCACTCATTCACAACAGTTCTATATAGTCACTCATACATATACTCACTCATCATATGTAGTGATACACCTATACATCCTGTTACACACCGACTGTCATCCAAAAGTTACTCACACATGCAAATAAACTATTGAACATCCATTTATTTGCATATACAACTATACACAAACTACCACCTTACTTCTAAGGAAACTTACACATACTTACTCACTTAAACAATCACTTATAGAAACACATACTTATTTAAACAGGAACTCTTACAATCTCTCACTCTCTCATATACTCACTTATATACATCAATACTCACATATACTAGATTAAAACATATCTTGTTACTGATAAAGACACTAGTGAGACATCCATTCACTCACTAACACACACATATACACACTCATTCACCCATACAGTCCTGCACATATGCAGTCTTCAAAACACATACAAACAGTGAGTCAGTCATTGATGCATCTATGTGCTAAGTAATACCCCCACCAAACCATACAGACACTCATACTGATACTAAAAAAACATCTAATAACCCATATACACACACATGTAGCTACTCACCAACCCATGCAGCCACTTATACACAAAGAGAAACACTGTTACAAACATTTAAATATTTAAAGATTACTCGTTAATATATGTATTCACTAAGATACACTTAATAAGCCAGTTAACCAATCAATTTTTTTTTAAAATATCTTTTTAGACACTTATTTAAACATTTATTTTTCCATCGACCTTTACATATACATATATAAAACATATTTATTTTTTAGAAAGACACACATTCACTGGATGGTGTCATCAGTGATGTCATGAGTCATGTCACTGACCATGTCATGAGTGATGTAATATGTGACGTCATCAGCAGTGCATTGCACGCGCAAGTTATAGTGAGACCAACTAACTATAACGTGGAATTTCATTGGTTTTATGACAGTTAAATTTCCAGTTAACTATAACTGGTGTGAAGCCTATGGTTTTTTCAGTGAATTTCTTAGGTTTTTTAAATGCTAATTCCTAACTATAACTGGTGTGAAACCTATGGTTTTTTCAGTGAATATATATATATATATAAACAAATAATTTTAAAAAATGCACCCTTCCTCGTTTCCACTCACAGTGGAAAAAGGTGCAATGCCGAAACGCGTCCTGTCCCCCTTTGAGTTCACAGTTGGAATAAAGTGACAGATTTTTCCCCTCAAAGTTGTGTGCAGACGTCCTTGTTTCCTGTGGAGATGAGTTTGGAGCTGATATATATATATATATATATATATATATATATATTCACTGAAAAACCATAGGTTTTACAGACATTATAGTTAGGAATTAGCATTAAAAAACCTTTGAAATTCACAGAAAAAAACATAGGTTTCAGGGGCGTTATAGTTAGTTGGACATTTGACTCATATTAAACCAGATAAATTCACCAGTTATAGTTATTTGAGCTAACTATATCTCGCGCCCCCGCAATGCACTGCTGTTGACGTCACATATTACATCACTCATGACATGGTCAGTGAAATCACTGATGACATCTCCAATTACATCACTCATGACATCATCCATGTGATGATCTTATGCACATAATGATGCTGTAATATAAACTTTGGTACACCCACTCTAAAATACACACTACTATTTTTGAAACCATACACACAACAATGCCAGATACTACATACCACCGACTATTTCCTAGGTCTATTCACACATCCAGTGACTTATACATACAGTTACTCATCAATACAGTACTACATACGTACTCATACACCTGCGTCATCTACAGTAGCGACTCGATCTGAATTGTGAACGCTGCTGTCTGCAGTGTTAATTGAAGGCAGTATTCACACACACAACCATGAATACTTTTTCTCACTGCCTCTTCACAAAATACAACATAAATTACAGAAAACTCTGCAATAAATAAATCAAAACAATCCGAATTGTGATTTCATTTGTCCACAGTCTACACTATTCACTGTTCCTTTGGGATGCAGATGAATTTGGTCACTTTATTAAACCTATACCTCATCTAAAAAAAGTTCTTCAAGCAAGTATACTAAAACAATTTTGTGTATATTTCAATAGACGTTGTAGTTACTTGACTATTGGATTCTGTAATTAAATAATCACCACTCGATCTGAATTGTGAACCCTACTAACCGCGGTGTAGGCCAGAGGCCTTACAGCCACGTAACGTTGGATTCGAAAGCACGGAGTTGGTTGCACCTGATCAGAGGGGGTACACAGAAATCAACACAGACTTTAATTTATGACATCCTCAATTATAGAATCAAGACCTTGTTTCACTGTTCGGACCTGCTGTACCGTGGTTTACTCCACTGATTGGTGTCAACCAAGTACAATAATCATATGCCGCAGTTAGCTATGGAAGAACAGAGTCTTATGCGCCTCAACGGATGGAGTTCTGTAAAACCAAGCAGCAAGTAATATCGGACATCATCCATTGTGGGATAGAGACACCGTTCCACTGTTGGGACCTAGAGTTGGTTGCACCTGGTCGAATGGAGTACCTTAATCTCCATTCTCAGATACAGTTCTAACATCCTCTACTGTGGTATCAAAACACAGTTCCACGGTTGGTACCTGTTGAACTACTATTTTAGTAGTATACAGAGCACTACACGCTGCTGGGCCTCAGGCTGGGCGCTGTGTGCCTGAGTCGTGTCAGCCAGCGTTAATCTCAGGAACCTTCCGACCTCGGACCAGGAGCTTACGCCGGAACGTGATGGGCTCTCTTTCACATACAGCGATGTCGAAATGTGAACTGTGGATCATATGTGTGTTGCAGCGGCCATGACGGTTTCTGGATACCAACACGCTGAGAGCATGATTCACACAGCCCATTTCCCTCATGGCGTCAGCCTCGTGGTGGTGTAATCTGCGCAGACCTGACAGACACGTTCGCCATTTTGGAAGAAAACCACACCCAGAGAAACGTGCCCCTTCTTCATACCCCTACACTTGCCTTGCTTACGCCGAGCCAGCCCACTGCGCTAAACATTTGTGGGGGGGACGTACGCGCTACCTTTTCATATTCTTCCTTACTGACTGTACTATCATGGTTGCGTCCACTGTCTACTTCACTCAATAGAACATAAGTGTATGTTGACATGTACATGCCTGTGCTCTGCAAACTCAAGTCTGTCCGGCACATCCCCTCAACACTTTGCATTGTATACTTTTATAATCGACAATTACATTGCCACCTTTGCACATACTTTGCTCCCATCTCTTCCCACATTCTGCATTGTGTAGCAGAGGTACCATGCCATGTTTGGTTTGTATACATGGCTAGTCATGGTTACACAGTACGTGGTGTCTACTAGGTGTACATGTTGTTTGTCATGTTGCATGTGATTATATAAAGTAGCACATTTATTCATGAGCAGTAGTTTCTCCTATTTACATATTGCTGTCTTAAAGAGCATACAGAAGTTTTTCACACAGGTGAAAAGTGCACCCACAATGGCAGCCATTCATTACTATCCAATAATGTCCAACTAAACGGCGCTTCTAAGTTTACAGCCCCCAATATTGCGTCCTTTAATAAAAGGATGCCAAATGCCACAATCAAACCAACACTCACACAATTTCCTAACAGTAGTTATCTGCTTCTCAATAACATGCACTACTACGGAATGTGAGCTGGCATACCATATGTCCTTACTGTTTCATACCGAGTAACTTCCTGCGGCAATGTCTATTCCCACCCACACAAACTAACTCCCAAACTTCAACTTGGCCTTCATTCCCTACTTTGAAAACACATTTATTAAACAAACCTAACTGAAAGCGCTTTTGTTAACAACAGAAGTGTCCCTCACTTTTGCAAAAGAAATTTATCGACTGCAGATACCACGAACTTCAAGTAAAATACACTCCCTTTTAAATACAAACCTCCCATTACACTTCGTGAATTGTTACACAATTTTCAACACATCTTACACTCAAGGTCTGGCACACTTTTTTAACATGGTCTCCTCTGGGCTTCTCACACGCTTTCACTGTTTTACTTTTATTATCAGACTTCATTCATTCGATCATCTCTGGAATAACAGGAAGAGTGCCCATAATTCTCACTCTCTTGGCGGCCATCCTACTACTAATTTTGCTTGTAAAAAATGTCTGTGCTTTCTGTGGTAACAACCATGTCCGACAGAATACGCCTCTACGCGAAGCTACATCAATACTGTAAAAAAAATGGAAAAACTTTTTGGCTGCCTGTCTCTATCTATTATCAGAGCTAACTACAACATAACATTTAATTACACATATGCAATCTGTGAAGAACCATCTTTTTATTGCAAATCTTGCCCATTCGAATGGCGAATGGATCTATGCCTTGCCAACATCCCAACAATCACTCCCAATAGACAGCAGACAATGCAGTATCTTGAAAACCATGAACTTGATTGTTCAGGCAGTGGAGAAATGGCGAATGCAAGGCAAAAAGGTATCATGGCGGAATGAGATTTCTGCGCAGCCACGAAAGGTCTCCTGCAATGTGCGACCTTTCACAACATTGCAGATTGCCTGCCAATTCAAATAGCTGCTCCAACATTCGAGGAACATTACTTTCCCTTCGAGGATATGAATTGGATTGCTTCACTTTTCTCACACAATGGCAACAATAGCCTCTTGGAACATTACGCATCTCAAGCCGCTGAATAACTTCTGGACTGCAATCTCCAAGACTTAAAAGAAACTTCAATTGTACTACTTTTATATAATAAATTTCTAAGTATACTCAGACATTTGAACTCTGTCTTCATTATTGCCCCTTACGCCTCCACTTTAACCAGGGTTCGGTGATGTATGGCCCATGCAAATACGCCATTTACTTGCTAAATTAGCCTAAACACGACACCCATTTAGAAACCATGTCTATTCTTTGACTGCCTCTTATCCACGAAGCCCTTTCACACAAATTTACTCATCCTCAGCCTCATCTCACAACTTGGCGATCAAAATGAAAAAAGACGACATTGTTTAGGAACTGGTTGGCACAGTGTGGTAATCGTTTCCTACCTTTATTTTCAATATGCAGTGTAGTCATTCATGTCTAATAGCTATTGTTTATGTCACATAGAACTGTAACATATAATGTGGAATTCACTGATGCCGGAGCTTCGGTTTGAATACAGCAGCAGCTGTTGGATTTTGTCTCAGCTGGATGCCTTAGCTCTCTGCACAAGAATGTTTTTTTGAAACAGCTGAAGACAATAATGTATGGTTTGACCAGAAAGGTACCGAATGTGCTTCTCAGAAGCGCAATGTTTGTGTTCCTCCTCAAAGTTCCGATGTGGGTAGAACTATTACCAATGCTCACATGCACCAGATTGAATCTACTTTACAAGAGATTGCGGACTGTTCTACTGTTGATAAATTTGTGTTAGAAAAAAACGGAGTACCAGGTTACCTAAGAAGGTTGATAATTACATTTTACAATTTCTTTTAGTTTTCGTAAAGGATACATGTGGTAATCATATTCTACCTTTATTTCCATTATAATATTTAGAGTCATTGAAGTGTAATAGGTATTGTTTAGGTCACATGGAACTCTAAGATGTAATGTGGAATGCAATGATGCAGGAGCTTATGTTTGAATACAGTAGAAGCGGTTCAAGTTTGCATCAGCTGGATGCCTTAGCTCTTGCACTAGTGGGTCTATTTATGACACTTAAATAAACTCCATCGCTTTATTACACACAGCCACTTCCTTAGACACACCTCATTTCACCATTTGTCTTCTGTGGCATTGAAACATTCTGCATTATATTCTTCACAAATATCTCTTTATTCCTGCTTGCTAAAACACTGCATTCAAGTCTTCAGACCGGTAGGGGTGGGTAGTTGGCTTCCCACTCCTGGTATAGTATAAACGCATACTAAAACTACTTACACAGGTATGCTACAGCGGCCAGTATCCTAGAGTGTCCACAGCATATCACTTTACAGAAATCAGCTCACGACTTAGACTCACAGTTTCATACCCAAGTCTTCAGACCGGTACCAGTGAGTAGTTTGCTTCCCACTCCCGCTATAGTCTAAACGCATAATAACACCACCTGCACAGCTATGCTACAGCAGCCAGTATGCTACAGCCCCCAGAGCACATCAGTTTACAGCACTCAGCTCACAGTTTAGGCGCACGGTTTCATCCCAGAGTTTACCGGTACCTCACCTCACCTCAGCAACATCTCACTCTAGGCAAAACAGCACTTTCACACCAGTAAGGATAAATACTTCGCTTTGGCCAGTATTCTACAGTGCCCACAGCACATCAGTTTACAGCACTCAGCTCACGGTTTAGGTGCACGCTTTCATACTAGAGTTTTCCAGCACCTCACCTCACCACCATCTCACTCTGGGCAAAACAGCACTTTCACACCGGTAAGGGTAAATACTTCGCGTCACACTGCCTCTATAGCACACCCTAACCACCCTACAGAGCTCACAGCGCTCCTACCCTCCTCTTTCCTACTCTTTTCGCCTTTTCTCCCCTTACTCACTTCAACGGAATCACAAAATGGCAGCAAACACTTCCTAGTTGCAACCGCTCGCAGCCAATAAGCAGGAACCTTGTGCTCGTAACGCCTCAGCCAATCAGATGGCAGAATTCCCAAATATCGATATCTGTAATTGTTGATATTTCTCAAAAACTACTGAATGGATTTACACCAAATAAACAAAAGCGTGCTTTCTAGACCAAGACCCTTCTCCTTGACAACTTTGGGGTAATTTCGGTCACCCGTTCGACCTGTAGCCTTGTCTAAAGTTTCCTATAAAAATGAACATGGAGAGAACATGTTTTGGGACCCCCCTTTTTTCATAGCCCCCCCTTGACCAATCACTCCCAAACTTTCAACATAGGAGCGGATATGAACAAAGAATTACTTTGGAACATTTCATGAAGATTCATCAAACGACGCCAAAGTTATAAGCAGCACAAAAAATGCTCTTCCTATGGAAACTTGGTCCTAAATATAACTACCTTGTGGCGACCGCCAGTAGGTAATATCTATATATATATTCACTGAAATAACCATAGGTTTCACACACGTTATAGTTAGGAATTAGCATTTAAAAAACCTTGTAAATCCATTAAAAATACATAGGTTTCAGACATGTTATAGTTAGCTGGACATTTCACTCATACAAAACCTTTGAAATTCCCCCGGTATAGTTAGTTCATCTAACTATAACTTGCGCGCCCACAATGCACTGCTGACACATATTACATCACTCATGACATGGTCAGTGACATCACTCATGACATCACTGATGACATCTCAAATGACATCACTGATGACATCATCCAGCGAATGTGTGTCTTTCTGAAAAATATTTTTTTTTTATATATGTATATCTAAAGGTCGATGGAAGAATAAATGGGTAAATAAGTGTGTAAATGGATGTTTGTTTTGTAAAAATGATTGTATAACTGACGTATTAAGTGTATCTTGGTGAATACATGTATTAGTGAGTAATGTTTAAATATGTAAATATCTGTATCAGTGTCTCACTTTGTCTATGAGTGGCTGCATGAGTTGGTGAGTAGCTACATAAGTGTCTATATGGGTTATTAGTTGGTTTCTTGAGTATCAGTATGAGTGTCTGTATAGTTCAGTGAGGGATATTACTTAGAGCAT
This sequence comes from Lissotriton vulgaris, assembly GCF_964263255.1. Taxonomy (NCBI): domain Eukaryota; kingdom Metazoa; phylum Chordata; class Amphibia; order Caudata; family Salamandridae; genus Lissotriton; species Lissotriton vulgaris. Next base: position 57,234 of record NW_028254886.1, on the reverse strand, counting down.
AGATGCATAAATAAGTGACTCACTGTTTGTTTGTGTTTTGAAGACAACATGTGTGCAGGACTGTATGGGTGGATGAGTGTGTGTATGGGGTCGTTACTGAGTGAATGACTGTCTCAATAGTATCTTTATGAGTGACTACATATGTTTTAAACTTGTATATGTGAGTATTGATTTATATAAGTGATTATATGTGAGAGTGAGAGATTGGACGAGTTCCTGTATAAATAAGTGTGTGTTTCTATAAGTGATTGTTAAAAAGAGTAAGTATGTGCATGTTTCTGTAAAACTATGTGTAGTGGTGTGTCTATAGCTGTATATGCAAATAAATGCATGTTTGTTTGAATGTGTGAGTATGTGTGTGAGTAACTCTCTAGATGAGTGTTGGTATGTAACAGGATGTATAGGTATATGAGTACATATGATGAGTGAGTACATGTATGAGTGACTATATAGAACTGTTGATGAATGAGTGGATGTGTATGTAGATGGTGGAATTACTGAATAGGTTGTTGTAACTGGTGTTGGTATCTCCATTTTTTGAAAATGTTACTTTCTATTTTTGAAGGTGTGTATCAAGGGTTATATTACGCTAAGAGGAGGTCTGCCACTCTTTTACAAGGATGATGTCATCAGTGATGTCATCAGTGATGTCATTTGAGATGTCATTAGTGATGTCATGAGTGATGTCACTGACCATGTCATGAGTGATGTAATATGTGACGTCATCAGCAGTGCATTGCGGGCACGCGAGTTATAGTTAGCTGAACTAACTATAACAGGGGAATTTCTAAGGTTTTGTATGAGTGAAATGTCCAGCTAACTATAACATGTGTGAAACCTATTTTTTTTTATGAATTAGCAAGGTTTTTTAAATGCTAATTCCTAACTATAACGTGTGTGAAACCTATGGTTTTTTCAGTGAATTTCAAAGGTTTTTTAGATGCTAATTCCTAGCTATAACGTGTGTAAAACCTATGTTTTTTTCAGTCAATTTCAAAGGTTTTGTAAATGATGATTGTTAAATGTATTAATTATTATATTTCTTTCTTTTTATACAAATTTTCTTAAATTTTTATTATGAATATTTATATTTATTTACATTTTTTAAATTTATATTTCATATTTTAATGTAAAATAATAACAAAACTAAATTAAAAAATATTTTTTATTAATTCCAATATATTAAAATTAAATTCTATATAATTCCTTTTTCATTGTTGTGTTTTTGATAATCGTACCATACGCACACGGTGCTCGCACCATACTTTGTACGGCAAATCGTACTTTGCGCGTACCTGTGCTTACGTTACGAATTGCTTTGACGCTACGCGTCGCATCAACGCTTCTGTGTGACGTCATATATGGCACCCGTACGCGCACGCCGAGAAAGTTTCTAATTGTTCAAAATCATATATTTATGTATTTAATGTACATATTAAGGTAAGAAATTATCTGGGATAATCATAAAAGTATTTTTTTTTACTTTTAATAACCGTATATTACTTTAAAAAGCAATTACGGAAATAGAGGCGGTATGTTGTACATACTCGCAGCGCAAGAGTTCCGTAAGTGCAGCGTAAAAGCTCTGTAAGTGCACCGTGAGCGTACGCAAAGCCATGTGACTGTAAAAGAAGAGATTTCATTGGTTCATTACACTTCTTACTCCAACTGTTGAAAGATCCCTCCCATTTTGAGCATTTTACTTGGACTTTCTCAGGAGCAGCATCTATTCTGGGCCGCTGTACTCCTTTAGAACCCAACTCTGCAATGGTTGGTCTTCCTCAAACTCCATCTGAACATTCCTCTGATGATGAATTTGTTACTGAGCCCCCTCTGAAAAAAAGGAAAGAAGCTTTCATCTGGAAGTTTTTTTACTTATCCTGAGGGACAGAAGAAGGTGAATGCACCAAAAGTAACGTGCAATATCTGTGAAGTTACTCTATCCAGGGGTGACCCTTTGAAATAGTACTCTTTTGGTACATTCAGCATGGATCGCCATGTGAAAAACTTGCATCCGAACAACTATGCAAGGGTGACAACTCAAAGCTTGCAAAAGAATCCTCCACCTGCAGTTGCTAGCACCTCAACTGCACCACCACCTCCTCATAGCCGTTCGCTTCCCATAATTGTGCCACAGTTTGCATAACTCACTTTTCATTGTATATATTGCAAAGAATTACTTTGTTATGGTGAGCAGTCTGTTGACCTCATTGTAAAGAGGCAAGAAGAGCACCGTTGCCCAAAACATTTTTTTTTAAACTTTTTTGTCAAAAAACTTGTTGAAAAAATACAAAAACAAAATAAGACTAAAAACACAAAATTCTTTTCAGAACTACCTTCACTGGACAAAGAAAGAACTATATCTCTATGTTAGTGTGTAAAAGTTTGTCAGAATGAATGTGTAGTTCATAAATGAATGAATGAATACATTAGTAGTGTATGGTGAATGTGAAAGTGCAGAACTATAAGGAGTTTAGCTATAGTACAGTAGTACCTCTGAAGCACTTGAATGTAACATATGTACATAAATATGTTACAAGTCTATGCTTCAATTTGCACTGCTGGTGAAACTGCCTGGATGAATTTTTATGTGTTAGGGGCGGATTTAAAACCCCTTTGTGCCGCTTTTACACAGCCGTTGCGTCACTTTTGTGATGCAGCGATAGTGCAAAAGATGTGCCATAGTGTGTGGTATTTACAATGTGACGCATTTGGAAGGTGCATCATATTGTAAAGCCCTGTGCACGAAGAGGGCTTTCCTGCACAGGGGGGGGTTTGTTCTGGCGCAGGAACACCTCCTAAAAGTGACTAAGTGAAATCTATAAGATTTAATTCAGTCACTTTGGGCTTACACTGCGTCAAAACCCTGCACCTGCTTGAAGCAGGTGTAAGGATTGACACATCATTATGAGCATAGGGCCCATAGAGCATTGCTAGAGCTGCATTGTGCTTCCAACGCAAGTCAAGCAATGCGCCATCCTCACAGCAATGATACATCACATATCTGTGCTGTTTTTGCCCCATAGTGCACCACATTGTAAATACGGTGCATCCATGGTGGTGATGTCACAGTGCACAATAACTGGCATATCTCTGGGGATGTACCACTTATTGTACATCTACTGATTACTGTTTTAATGTAGTGCATGCCTTACTACACACTGATCAATGAGTCACTACAAAACTATACCAAGAGTGTTTGGTGGAAGTGTAAGGATAGAGACTGCAGAATTCAACATATAAAAGAAAAATTTGCAGGTGCATAGAACAGTGTGCATTACTGTCCTTTTCCCCTGCGCTGGCGCACAATGGTCTGTCTGCACCAACACAGGCACCTTTGCACAATGGTGCAAGGGTGCCTGCTTAGAGGCATGATTATTTTTGTACAGGTAGGGAAACCTTTCTGTACAAAAATAATCACAAGAGGCTTTTTCTTTTTCTACGTGTGCTGCAGAATGCAGCACACATAGAAAAAGGAAAAACGAGGAGAAATAAAACTATTTTTCCCCATTGCGCCTTCCTTACGCCTCCCCTGGGGAGGAGTAGGCTTTTGGCACTGCCTCATATTTACAATTTCTCGTAAATCTGGGGCAGTGTAAAAAGGCCATGGGTGTTGCTGGGAACGATCCCAGCAACACCCATTGCACGCCCCTGTAACATAGAACACTGCGTGAAAGGGGCTGATATTTATCAGGCAGCAGTACACCAAAAAAGTGGCTTAGTGCTGCCTGATAAACATCACGCAGACAGCTGTGCCACGGAACATCACAAAAAGTGACGTTCCAATGGCGCAAGGAGCCTCATAAATGAGGCCCTAAATGATTACAATTCTGCAAGTAGAGGGTCTAGCTGAATGTATAGCTGCTTTACTTTTAGAAGAGTGTGTAGATAAGCACATACTGTTGTATTGTACACTATAATACTTAAACAGTAGTGTGAGACTGTTTGGTGAAAGTCTAACGATACAGACTGGGGAATTGAAGGTATAGAAGGCAAGTTAGCCGGTGTATAGAACAGTGGAAGCATAGTCTATAGGGATTTGAAGCAGTCCATGACCGAAGGCCTACTTTGGTGCATGACTACTTGGGAACCGACTGAATGCTTACACTTCTACAAGGAAATTGTCTAGCTTAATATATTGCACCTTCACTTTTACAACAATGCATACATAAGAACATACTGGTGTATGACTCACTACAATACTAAAATAGTAGTAGCAGAATGTTTGCAGGAAGTGTCAGGATACAAACTAGGCAATTCAAACTTTAAAAGCCAAGTTTGCAGATGTTTAGAAAAGTGCATTTATTATATATAGGTGTTTGAAGCAGTCCATACCCTTAGGCCTACTTTGCTGCATGACTACTTGGGTAGTGGCAGAATGATTACACTTCTCCAAGGAGAGTGTAGAGCTGATTGTATAAGTGCTTCACTTTTTGTACAGTGTATAGACAAGCATATATTGCTATATGGCTCAGTACAATACTGAAACAGTGTAGCAAAGTGTTTGGGTTTGGACAGAGTATAAGGATAGAGACTGGGTAATTAAAAGTTTAAAAGACAAGTTTCAGGTGCATAGAAGAGTACATGCACAGTAAACCAGAGTATGAACCAGTCCATATACTAAGGCCTACTCAAATATTTGGGTACTGACTGGATGATAAGACTTCTGCAAGCAGTGTCAAGCTGAATGTGTAACTGCTTCACTTTTACAACAGTGTATAGATAATTACAGCAATGTCAGAGTGATTGCTATAAGTATAATGATATAGAGTGGGGACTTGAAGGTATAAATAACAAGAGTGCAGGTGCATAGAAGACTGCATGCATAGTGTATACATGTTTTAAAGCACTCCATGGCCTAAGGCCTACTTTGCTATATAATTACTTGGGTACTGACTGTATAATTACACTTCTGAAAAGAGACTGCATAACTGAATTTATACGAGCTTCATTTTTACCACAATGCATACATAAGGACATTCCGATGAATACCTCAGTACAATACTGAATCAGCAATGACAGAGCGGCTCAATATAATACTGAAACAGTAGTGAGATAGTGTTTGCTGGAAGTGTAAGGATGCAGACTGGGAAATTGAAGGTATAAATGACAAGATTACTAGTGCATAAAAGACTGCATGTAAAGTCTATAGGAGTTTGAAGCAGACTATGACCTAAGCCCTATTTTAATGTATGAGTACTTAGATACTGAGTGGATAATTACAGTTCTGCAAAGAAAATCCCTCCCTCAATTTATAACAGTTTCAGTTTTACCACAGTACATACATAATGAAATACTGCTGAATGGCTCACTACAATACTGAAACAGTAGAGTGAGAGTGATTGCTGAAAGTCTAATGATACAGACTGGGGAATTCAATGTATAATGACTAGTTTGCAGGTACATAGAAGACTGGATGCATAGTCTATACAGGTTTAAAGCAGTCTTTGGCCTAAGGCCTACTTCCCTCCATGATTATTTGGGTACTGACTGGATAATTACAGTTCTGCAAGGAGAGTGCCTGACTGAATTTCAAATAGGTTCATTTTTAGCACAGTGCATAGATAAGTACATTCTGCTGAATAGTTCATTACAATCCGGAATCAGCAATCACAAAGACTTTGCTGGAAGTGAAAGGATATAGACCTGGAAATAAAAGGAATAAAAGACAAGTTTGCTGGTGCATAGAAGAGTGCATACATAATCTAAAGGGGTTTGAAGCAGTCTATGTCCTAAGGCCCACTTTGCACCATGAGTCCTTGGATAATATCTGAATGATAACAATTCTGCAAGAAGAGTCTCTCAAACCATTATTATTTTTTAATCATAAATTTATTCTTGTAACATTTCATAATTTAATGCAGTTTCTAACATGATTTCATCTGATATTTCATTTTCTTGATTATCAATTTCAAAAGTCATATGATGAAACTCGATGTCCTCTAATGCTTGCACAAAATAAGCATCCAATGTTTCATTGTGCTATTACTGTCACATTGCGCCCTTTAGTGTCTGCGCTCTATCCTGAACACATTACTTTGCCGCATTGCCGAATATAGCGTAACATCGTGCCATTTTAAGTGTACTGCATACTGTAACGATTGTGTAGGCTCGTATTGCACTGTGTGATTATCTGTGGCTGATTGTGCCTGCGCCTCTGCAAACCCCAATCACATCGTGTTTCCTTTCGTTTTTACCGCCATCTTGTTTGTTGTGCCTTACAGCCCCCCCTCCACCCAGCTCCCGCCTCCCAGCTGACCCTCCCTCCCACAGGATAGATATTGACGATCCCTCACACCGCAGCGCCGTGACCGTCCTGACTCCGTCAGACGCGGTCGCTCCCCTCGCTCCCTGGCTTAAGCATCCAGCAGCTGGTATCGTAGCTTTCATTTTGCTATTGCTGCCACATTGCGCCCTTTAGTTTCTGCGCTCTATCCTAAACACATTACTTTGCCGCATTGCCGAATATAGCGTAACATCGTGCCATTTTAAGTGTACTGCATACTGTAACGATTGTGTAGGCTCGCATTGCACTGTGTGATTATCTGTGCCTGATTGTGCCTGCGCCTCTGCAAACCCCAATCACATCGTGTTTCCTTTTGTTTTTACCGCCATCTTGTTTGTTGTGCCTTACATCCCGCCCCTCCACCCAGCTCCCGCCTCCCAGCTGACCCTCCCTCGCCCACGCCCCCTCCACTATCCACATATGTCAGATGCATTTGCGTGCAGCGTTCACGTGCAGCGGTCGGGCCCAAGGTGCGCCAAAGGTAAGCCCGTCTACGGCCGTCCGTGCCTGGACCGCGCCCAGCGCCATACCCCCTGGTCCTCGCAATACCCTCTCCACTCACTTAACGTATGACGCCGCTACTCTTCATGCCCTTAACCCCGGACGCACCCCACAATGCTGCGTTGCTACCCCGGGACACACCCACGGTCCATTCGCCTGCCAATCCTGCAAGTTCGCCTGCATCAGGAACCACACCAATTCCTCCTCCTCCAAACACAGCTCCGATTCTAACCACCTGAAGTGCATCCTGTTGAACACCCGCTCGATCCACAAACACGCCACCGAACTCTGGGACCTACTCGACACCACATCGCCGGACGTCGCATTCCTCACAGAAACTTGGATGAACGCCTCATCAGCACCCGACATCGCCATTGCCATCCCGGACACTTACAAAATCATCCGAAAAGACCGCACCATCCAAACAGGAGGAGGCATCGCCATCGTCCATAAGAACACCATCCGAATCACTACTAGCTCCGACGATAACCTCGCGACCGCCGAACACCTTCACTTCCAGATCCACACCGACCCCAGGACCACACTTAGAGGCACCCTCATCTACAGACCACCAGGATCCCGCACACAATTCATTGAGGACATCACTGACTTCATCAGCCCACATGCCCTCACCTCCGAGAACTACATTCTCCTGGGAGACCTCAACTTCCACCTGGAAAAGAATAACGATAGCAACACCACTACCCTTCTGGACAACCTGGCCAATCTCGGACTCAAACAACTTGTTGACACCCCCACCCACTTAGCCGGACACACACTCGACCCCATCTTCACCTCCAGCAAGCACATCTCCTTCGATCACACCACAGCTCTCCATTGGACGGACCACAGCTGCGTTCACTTCAGCTACAAAAAGACCACAACCTACATCCCACCAACCAATTCTTAACATCGCTTAACCAAAACCCCCCCGCCATACCATCGGACCCAAACCAAGCTGCCACCATACTCACACAATGGATCACCCACAGCGCGGACGAATTAGTACCCTTGAAAAACCACCAGATCAAAGAAAACAACAAAAAGGCCCCCTGGTTCAACGAGGACCTTAAGAAATCCAAGAAGCTATGTCGTACCCTCGAGAAAACCTGGAAAAAAAACCAAACACTAACAACCTGACCACCTTCAAGGACGCCATCCGCAAACACCACCAATTGATCCGATCCACCAAGAAATCAGCATTCAAGGATCGACTCGACAACAACGCCCACAACAGCAAGGAACTATTTAACATCGTCAAAGAATTTACCAACCCCACCGCCGGCACCAACGATATCACTCCCTCCCAAGACCTCTGCAACTCTTTATCCTCCTTTTTCCACAACAAAATCGCCGACATTCACAACAGCTTTAAAAACTTGTCCGAAGAACAACCCACTCCAACCACCTCCGAACCAAAACTGTACTCTCACAACCTTTGCGCCTGGAACCCAATCACTACTGAAGAAACCATCCGCCTGATGAACTCCATCCACTCAGGTTAACCAACTGACCCATGCCCCCACCACATCTTCAACAAAGCAGACTCCATCATCGCACCCCATCTCCGCGATGTCATCAACTGCTCCTTCAACTCCGCCACCTTCCCAGAAAGCTGGAAACATGCCGAACTCAGCGCCCTTCTGAAGAAACCCACAGCGGATCCCTCCGAACTAAAGAACTACCGCCCCATCTCTCTCCTTCCCTTCCCTGCCAAAGTCATCGAGAAAGCCGTGAATAGTCAGCTCGCCGGCTTCCTTGAATCCTACAATTCACTCGACCCCTCACAGTCCGGCTTTCGAGCCAAACACAGCACCGAAACCGCCCTCATCGCTGCTACAGACGACATCCGAACGCTACTGGACAACGGAGAAACAGTCGCCCTCATCCTACTTGACCTCTCCGCCGCCATCGACACAGTCTGTCATAACACCCTCATACAAACGCCTCAGCAATGTCGGAATTCAAGGAAAAGCATTGGGCTGGATCATCTTGTTCCTCGCAGGAAGAACCCAGAGAGTCTGACTCCCCCCATTCAATTCAAAGGCAACGGAAGTCATCTGCGGCGTACCACAAGGATCATCACTCAGTCCCACCCTCTTTAACGTATACATGAGTCCCCTCGCAACCATCGCGCGACAACACAACCTCAACATCATCTCCTACGCTGACGACACCCAACTAATCCTCTCCCTCACCAAAGACCCCAACACCGCCAAAACCAATCTACACGAAGGAATGAAAGAAGTATCCGAATGGATGAAGAACAGCCGTTTAAAACTAAACTCGGACAAAACGGAAGTCCTCATCTTAGGATCGTCCCCATCTGCATGGGACGACTCATGGTGGCCACCAACACTGGGCACAGCACCCATACCGCCAGATCACGCACGGAACCTGGGCGTCATCCTAGACTCCTCCCTCTCGATGACCAAACAAGTCAACGCCGTTTCATCATCTTGCTTCAACATCCTACGCATGCTCAAAAAATCTTCCGCTGGATCCCTACCGAAACAAGAAAGATAGTCACCCACGCACTAGTCACTAGCCGACTAGATTATGGAAACACGCTTTATGCCGGAACCACAGCCAAACTACAGAAAAAACTCCAACGCATCCAAAACGCCTCAGCCAGACTCATACTGGACATCCCCCGTCAAGCTCACATTTCCAGTCACCTGAAAGATCTCCACTGGCTTCCCGTCAACAAGAGAATAACGTTCCGTCTCCTCACCCACGCACACAAGGCCCTCTACGACTTAGGACCCGAATGCCTCAACAAACGACTGTCCTTCTACACACCCACCCGCCAACTACGTTCATCCAATCAAGCCCTCACCGCAATTCCGCGCATCAATAGAGTCACCATGGGAGGAAGATCCTTCTCCTACTTAGCAGCCAAAACCTGGAACTCTCTCCCCACTCACCTCCGTCTTACACAGAACTACCTCTCCTTCAGAAAGCAGCTCAAAACCTGGCTATTCGATAAATAATGCACCCTCCCTCCCCCAAGCGCCTTGAGACCCTCTGGGTGAGTAGTGCGCTATACAAATTACTGAACTTGAACTTGAACTATGTTTCATCTAAAAAATCGCAGCTAATATCTGCAGCACCAATATTTTCATCTTCATTCACGCTCCCCATGAAAGGTATATTTAGCTCCTCTATGAGAGTGTTACTAATTTCGAAACTATCTTCTATATTGTTCTGTTATTTTTCCATAGTGAATTTTTTGATGTTGTTGTTCCAAGTAGAAAAACATAAACACTTCATTTTATCGTTTTTCCAAATACATAATACAAAACTAGCTTTATCAACTATTTTGCCCATTAAAAAATATTATGCAAATACTATTCTCAACTACTTTATAAGATTATATCAATAAAATGGCTTATATGAATTTTTAGTTATAAAATGTTCTTACATTTTCAAACTAGTCACTCCTTATCACTATAGGAAAAAACTAAGGCTATTATAATAAAATGCAGTACTAAAAAAAGTACAATATATCCATTCACCTTACCAGTGCCAAAGTAGTAGATGTGTTGTAGTAAAATGCAAAGAATACAGGTACACTCAGTATATATTTTTTTTAATTTCTTCAAACGTGTTTAAAAGATACAAACCATCTTTACATACTTATGTACACCATCCACGTTCTGTTACTTCAGCTCTGTAGAAGTACATCCCATCGATCATTTTTAACAGTTACTTATACTTACCTTCAAAATAATAAATTTAAAAAACACAAATTATTATAAAATTAGCATCTGTAGAAGACAAAAAAAATACAGTTATCTTGTACAGCACAAAATTATTTGTAAAGCATTTTATTTGCCTTTTTTGCTGTTCTCAGAATATATTGAATTTCACTAGAAACAGTGAGTTCAATAGTACTCATCACATAACAGCGGGCAAAAAAAGACAATCAAGAAGATTATCTTAAAAAAAAAACAATCTCAATAACAATCAATCAATCAATCACGGAATTTTTAAGGCTCGCTACTCACCCATAGGGTCTCAAGGCGCTGGGTGGCGTAGGGTCCGCTATTGCTCGAAGAGCCAGGTCTTGAGCTGTTTCCTGAAGGAGAGATGGTTCTGGGTCAGTCGTAGGTGGGTGGGGAGGGAGTTCCATGTCTTGGCCGCCAGGTAGAAGAAGGATCTTCTTCCGGCGGTGGTCTTGCGGATGCGTGGGACAGTGGAGAGGGAGAGGCTGGTGGAGGGGAGCTGGCGGGTGGGCGTGTAGAATGTAAGGCTGTTGTTGAGGTATGTGGGTCCCATGTTGTGGAGAGCCTTGTGTGCGTGGGTGAGGAGTCTGGACATGATCCTCTTGCTGATGGGGAGCCAGTGCAGGTCTCTCAGCTGGGGAGTGATGTGGCTGAAGCGGGGGGTGTCCAGGATGAGTCGTGCTGAGGCGTTCTGTATGCACTGGAATCTTTGCTGTAGTTTGGCTGTGGTTCCAGCGTAGAGGGTGTTTCCAAAGTCCAGTCGGCTGGTGACGAGGGCCTGGAATTTAAAAAATAGAAATAAAACATATGTTAAATGTTTTTTTCTACGACCAATTTCTTACGTAACTATGAGGTATGTCAAACAATCTTAAAATAACAAAACACTATCATTAATTTTCTTCCATTATAAATAATGTTCCTTACAAATATATGCTGACAAAATATACAACAAAAAGCCTTAATGGTTTCACATACTTTTATCCATGGCCAAATAGTATGCGTGAAATTCTTTGTTTGAAAGTTCTTCAATAGTAACCCTGAACGTCTGCCTTCCAGCCTTCTGATCCAAAACCACTGACATCATTGCACCGCCCCCCAGTGCTCATCCCTCAGCCCGACGCTAATCAACATCTCCAAGTGGCCCGCCATCACAACCTCAACATCATCTCCTACGCTGATGACAACCAGCTCATCCTCTTCCTCACCAAGGAGCCATATACCACAAAAAACAACCTCCACAACGCAATTAAGGATGTCACTAACTGGATAAGGAGCAGCTCTCTAAACCTGAACTCGCACAACATGAAGGTACTCATCTTCAGACCCACCCCTTCAGCTGACTCCTGCTGGCCATCTACACTGTGAACAGTACCAACACCTACTGACCATGTACACAACCTACGATTCATCCTCAACTCCTCCCTCTACATGTGTAAACAAGTCTACAGCATTTCCTCATACTGCTATAACACCCTCCACATGCTCCGCAACATTTACAAGTAGATCCTAACCAAAAGAAGAAGAAAAGTAGCACAGGCCCTCATTAGCAGCAGACGGTATACAGTCACAATATCGAGTTTTTATTATCGATTTGCATTAATATTGACTACAAAAATATCGAATAGGATAGCATTAATATCGAATTAAAAAATATAGAATGGACTTAATATCGAATGGACAGAATATAAACTACAAAAATATAGAATGGACAGAATATAGACTACAAAAATATCGAATTTGAGGTAAGTAAAATAATATCAATTTTTTATGTGTTTTTTATGTTAGTATATGTTTGAAAAGTGTATATTTATTTTATTATTTATATTAATTAATTATTTTTATGGTATTTAATTTTTGCGTAATATAATTCTGTAGCGGGTTGTGGGTTTATAGGGGAATAGGGTGGGTAGTAATATAATTATAATTAATTAAATATGTTAATTTATTTATTAGTATTTATTTTGAATTAATTGTTAATTAATTATTCATTGGTAATTAATTAAAATATAATTGGTAATTATTTTTAATTAATTGATTAATTGATAATTATCTTAATTTTAGTAATGTATTTTCTTTAGCGGGTTGTGGGTTTATAGGGGAATAGGGTGGGAAGTAATGTAATTATAATTAATTAAATATGTTAATTTGTTAATTTATGTTTATTTTGAATTCATTATTAATTAATTATTAATTGGTAAATAATTAATCTATAATTGGTAATTAATTTAAATTAATAGATTAATTGATAAATATGTTAATTTTAGTAATTTATTTTCTGTAGCGGGTTGTGGGTTTATAGGGGAATAGGGTGGGAAGTTATTTAAATATAAATAATTAAATATGTTAATTTATTTATTTGTATTTATTGTGAGATAATTGTTAATTAATTATTAATTGGTAATTAATTAAAATATAATGGGTAATTAATTGTAATTAATTTAATAATTGATAATTATGTTAATGTTATTAATTTCGTTTATGTAGTGGGTTGTGGGTTTATAGGGGAACAGGGCGGGAAGTTATTTAATTATAAATAATTAAATATGTTAATTTATTTATTTGTATTTATTGTGAAATAATTGTTAATTAATTATTAATTGGTAAATAATTAAAATATAATGGGTAATTAATTGTAATTAATGTAATAATTGATAATTATGTTAATGTTATTAATTTAGTTTCTGTAGTGGGTTGTGGGTTTATAGGGGAACAGGGCGGGAAGTTATTTAATTATAAATAATTAAATATGTTAATTTATTTATTTGTATTTATTGTGAAATAATTGTTAATTAATTATTAATTGGTAAATAATTAAAATATAATGGGTAATTAATTGTAATTAATTTAATAATTGATAATTATGTTAATATTATTAATTTAGTTTCTGTAGTGGGTTGTGGGTTTATAGGGGAACAGGGCGGGAAGTTATTTAATTATAAATATTTAAATATATTAATTTATTTATTTGTATTTATTGTGAGATAATTGTTAATTAATTATTAATTGGTAATTAATTAAAATATAATGGGTAATTAATTGTAATTAATTTAATAATTGATAATTATGTTAATGTTATTAATTTCGTTTCTGTAGTGGGTTGTGGGTTTATAGGGGAACAGGGCGGGAAGTTATTTAATTATAAATAATTAAATATGTTAATTTATTTATTTGTATTTATTGTGAAATAATTGTTAATGAATTATTAATTGGTAAATAATTAAAATATAATGGGTAAATACTTTTAATTAATGTATTGATTGATAATTATGTTAATGTTATTAATTTGGTTTCTGTAGTGGGTTGAGGGTTTATAGGGGAATAGGGTGGGGAGTAATTTAATTGTAAGTAATTCTATTTTTTAATTCTTTTTTTATTTTATCAAATATTTAATTATTTTCTAATTCTTAAATAATTTATTGTTAATTGGTAAATAATTTGTATTAGTAGGTAATTATTTTTATTAATTCATTTTTATTTGTATTTTTAATTGATTAATTAATATATTATATGAAAGTGTTAAGTATTTTAATTAATTTGTAATTGGTATTATTATTTTTTTTATTTGTTATTTATATATGAAGTATTGACTTTCCCTACTGTTGCACTCACTGGAGTGGGAATAGTAATTTTTACCCTCCTGCTATCCAATGCTTTCCCCACTGTTGCACTCACTGGAGTGGGAAGAGTAATTTTTACCCCTATGTTATCCAACGCTTTCCCTACTGTTGCACTCTCTGGAGTGGGAATAGTAATGTTTACCCCTACGCTATCCAAAGCTTTCCCTACTGTTGCACTCTCTGGAGTGGGAATAGTAATTTTTACCCCTACGCTATCCAACGCTTTCCCTACTGTTGCATTCTTTGGAGTGGGAATAGAAATTTTTACCCCTACGCTATCCAACGCTTTCCCTACTGTTGCACTCTCTGGAGTGGGAATAGTAATTTTTACCCCTACGCTATCCAAAGCTTTCCCTACTTTTGCACTCTCTGGAGTGGGAATAGTAATTTTTACCCCTACGCTATCCAACGCTTTCCCTACTGTTGCACTCTCTGGAGTGGGAATAGTAATTTTTACCCATACGCTATCCAACGCTTTCCCTACTGTTGCACTCTGTGGAGTGGGAATAGTAATTTTTACCCCTAGGCTATCCAATGCTTTCCCTACTGTTGCACTCACTGGAGTGGGAATAGTAATTTTTACCCCAACGCTATCCAACGCTTTCCCTACTGTTGCACTCTCTGGAGTGGGAATAGTAATTTTTACCCCTACGCTATCCAACGCTTTCCCTACTGTTGCACTCTCTGGAGTGGGAATAGTAATTTTTACTGCTACGCTATCCAACGCTTTCCCTACTGTTGCACTCTATGGAGATGGAATAGTAATTTTCACCCTTATGCTATCCAATGCTTTCCCTATTGTTGCACTCTCTGGAGTGGGAATAGTAATTTTTACCCCTACGCTATCCAACGCTTTCCCAACTGTTGCACTCTCTGGGGTGGAAATAGTAATTTTTACCTCTACGCTATCCAACGCTTTCCCTACTGTTGCACTCTCCGGAGTGGGAATAGTAATTATTACCCCTATGCTATCCAGCGCTTTCCCTACTGTTGCACTCTCTGGAGTTAGAATAGTAATTTTTACCGCTACGCTATCCAACGCTTTCCCTACTGTTGCACTCTCTGGAGTTGGAATAGTAATTTTTACCCCTACGCTATCCAACGCTTTCCCTACTGTTGATCTCTCTGGAGTGGGAATAGTAATTATTACCCCTACGCTATCCAACGCTTTCCCTACTGTTACACTCTTTGGAGTGGGAATAGAAATTTTAACTCACCTGCTATCCAACGCTTTCCCTACTGTTGCACTCTTTGGAGTGGGAATAGTAATTTTAACTGTCCCGCTATCGAACGCTTTCCCTACTGTTGCACTCTCTGGAGTGGGAATAGTAATTTTTACCCCTACGCTATCCAACACTTTCTCTACGGTTGTACTCACTGGAGTGGGAATAGTAATTTTTACCCCTACGCTATCCAACGCTTTCCCTACTGTTGTACTCTCTGGAGTGGGAATAGTAATTTTTACCCTCCCGCAATCCAACGCTTTCTCTACTGTTGCACTCACTGGAGTGGGAATAATAATTGTTACTCCACCGCTATCCGACACTTTCCCTACTGTTGCACTCTTTGGAGTGGGAATAGTAATTTTTACCCCTACGCTATCCAACGCTTTCCCTACTGTTGCACTCACTGGAGTGGGAATAGTAATTTTTACTCCTATGCTATCCAACACTTTCCCAACTGTTGCACTCTTTGGAGTTGGAATAGTAATTTTAACCCTCCCGCTATCCAACGCTTTCCCTACTGTTGCACTTTCTGGAGTGGGAATAGTACTTTTTACCCCTACGCTATCCATATGTTGGACATCAGGATCCATTAACCGGACTCCAACTCCCAGGGTGCATCCTGTTCATGCACCTGGGCCGGTGGTGTGGGGGGCAACATGGAGTGCTGCCAATTCCAGAGCCGATTAGCAGGTTCCGATCATCAGACTGCCTGCTTTGCATGAAAGGTCCAAAGCTCCCCCTCGGGTCCCCTCGGACTGACACAAACGTCTGATGTGGACTGAAATAATGCAGGGACAGCCCTGCGCTGCATAGCGTCCAGTCAGAGGTAAAATACCTCCTACTATATATATATATATAAATATAAATATATATATATGTATATATATAAACAAATCAATTTGTATTATTTATTTTTTTAATTACATTAATTATTTATTAATTTTAGGGTTATTTAAATATTTTTAATGTATGTTTAAGTTAATTATATTTATTATTTCATTAATTTTCAATTAATTTAAAGCACTTTAAAAAATTCAATATGTTGACTATATTTTTTACATCGATATTTTTGATTCGATATTTTTGTACTTACCTGTTTGTAGATAGGAGGTCGATATTTTGGTATTCTACATTTTTACCTCGATATTTTTGTAACTCGATATTCTTGACGTCGATAATATTTCAGTGATACGCAGCAGACTACACTCTGACAACACACTCTACACAAGAATTTCAGCCAAACACCTACAACGACTACAACAAATCCAAAACAGCTCCGCCTGACTGATCTTCAATATCCCCTGCTGCAGTCACATCACCCATGACCTGATACACCTACACTGCCTCAACATCAACAAGAGGATCACCTTCAAGCTCCTCACCCTCACTTACAAAATACTCAAATTTTGTTCTTAAAATGTTGGCTTTGAAAATACTAGGTAAGAATTTGGTAACTCTTTAGGCAAACATTGCTTAAAAACTAATTGACTATCATTACAATGTATCCAATCTTTCAGACATTGTAAATACACAGTGTAATGTCCAGATGTTGTAGAAAATCCATCATGAAAAATAATTGCAAAAGCTACAAAAGTTATTCCTGATATTGATACTTGAGTAACTAAAACATTTTTAATTAAAGTTTCCAATTTTCTTCCATCAGCTCTACAACGTTGCAGCATTAAAATGACATACGCTCCATATCTTTGTATAAATAATGTTGATGACATTTCTGATTTACATTGGCTACACTCCAAGTTTTGACTTGCTCTTCTAACTAGATTGTTAAAATACACTGATTTACAGTCTGGTAAACTCAAATATATGAATCTTTCAGTGTCTATGTTAGTGGTCTATGTTAGTGGTACATGTAAGCAAACAATTTTCACAGTCATGTTGCCATTTACAAGACAGGCCAAAAAGGTTTTCAATATCCATACCTTCATCTTCCAATACGCCAAGCATTAACATTAAAAATTCCTGACAATCTTGCTGAATATTTTGCGTAAATTAAGTAGTACCAGAACATATGTCCAAAACATTTTGAATATCAGAAACACTTCGTATTTTACTTTTATCACTACTACATTTCTCATAAACAGAATACAACAATGAACAGAATCTTTTGTCCCGATTTTCAACAATTTGCTGTTGCAAACTTTCAAGAAAAAAACAACATTAACAACTACGTTAGCATAGCAGTTGACACCACAACTATTTTCAAACTGATAACCAACATTCTCTTCAACTCTGTCCTTTTTCTTTTTCCTTGCAGGCACAACATCACCTTGTTTTATTCCTTTCTCTACAGTTTCACTACCGATATTCACAAATATTCTTTTTCTACCTACCATACGCTTTACAAATACTGGATATTGACCTAAATAGGGTGCATATTTTTTTCTTAACCTATTATACTCTTTCACACAATTTGCATCGGCACTAACCTTTGTCTCATCAAAGTCAATCAAGTACAAGCAAAAACCGAGTTGAGCAACAACTAAATTGTTGTACTTCAGCAATTTCATCAAATTTGATTTTCAAAAATTCTGTCCCATCTCTATTTAAATAATTAACAAATTCAACAATTTTAGCCATTGTTCCATTTACTAAACATTTTTCCACATGCAAATTACGACGTAAAATTACTCTACAGTTTACACATACATACAAATTCTTTTCTAAACCAGCAGTTTTACTTATCGATTTCTCTAAAGAATCCAATTTTCTCTTCAACTTTTCAGTCAAAATAATGGTGATTCCTTCATGTTCTATTTTATCAATAGCTTCCAATTTTATAATTTCTTAATTTTCCAACTTTAACATGTCTTCATTGAATATAGAACATTCACGCAGTGTTGGCATTAAGCAGATTACAGATTTGTTTTCTGAAATTCTCCTATATATTTCCTAAGGAACAATATTATCATTTGGAAACAAATTGGGAGGTAATCGTCTCTGTAAAGCGTGTTTGCCATGTTCTGTCACTTTTCCAATTCTTATATCTTGAAGAATATTTTCATAATCTGCATCATTTACCTGACGCATATTTGTAATAAGTTCCTTATATTGAAAAAATGACCCAATGTTACCATTTCCAATACAAAGACTTTCTGGTATCTTCATGTGCCAGTGTTTAAACACTGGTTGTCCTTTTACAGGAGTAAGTTGTAGTAGATCTCCAAAATCTATGACGTGTTTTCCTCCAAATAATACGTCATACTCTGTTTTAAGAATTTGCTGCATTCTTAAATGCACAAAGGCAAACATTAAGTTTGATACCATGCTTACCCCAACAATAATCAGAAGTTTCATTTTCCTCAAGACTCTTGAAACTTCACAACAAGTTTCTCCAGATAGCTTGTGGTACTCCAATTTGTTTTCATGCTCTACTGGTAGCATTAATAAACTATGTAAAGTAATTCCTTTAATATTGTGGGCTGCTAATCCAGTTGGAGCAGTGACAACACAAGACAAATGCGACTCAGTTGTTTTCTATAAAAATGTTGTGATTACTTTCGTTAAAAAACTTTTCCCTTTTCCAGCTTGTCCACTCACGTACATTCAGATAGGTTCAAATGATGAGCAAGAGCACTCTTTCTTCTCATGAAGTAATCCATGGTGAATCTGTTCTCTCACTTGCTCATATATTTGTTTCTGCTCAACATTTAGTTGTTCTTCCAAGTTTCCTAAGTTTGTTACATCTCCTTGAGCTTGATACATTGCTGTTTCCACCTCTTCCATAGCAGTTGCTGCTTCATTTTGAACAATTGGTTCTCCTAGTGGGTCCTGACTCAACGGAGCAGAAGTTTGACTGTCTTGAGAACTGTCTCTAGCAATCTCAGCTGCAATTGCAGCTTCTTGCTCAATTTCGTTGTTCAACATTTTCACATAATTAGCAAAAACAGGACCTTCTATGGTATCTTTACTTGCGATGAAGGAATCTTCATAGCTCTCGAAATCTCCAAGTAATTCCAATTCTGAACGCCATGGCTTGAAAATTTGCAAAAGAGATAAATAGTAAAATTCGCTTTTGTCAGGTGTTTCGCAACTCAGTTTACGGTGATTAATCAAATGTCCTTTTCTTTGTTTCATCAAACATCCTTCAGAACCAATCACGGCATATATACCATTATTGATGTTTTTTGTAATATTCCGTTTAAAAATATTGTTTTGCAGAACTTCATAAAGACAAACGTTCTCAAGATGATGACTTCTATTTGGATAATATGTAGCCAACATATTTGTTTTCACAATATCTGTACTTTCTGGCTCTTTTTCAGCTAAATATTCAATGTCTTGTACAGATTTAAGTACTCGGTTTTGACTTGCAGCAAAACCTAGACTCACCCAAATGATTCTTCTAGATTTGAAGTATGGACTTGCAGATGATAAGCAATCCGAGCATTCATATGCTCTAATTTCTCGATGAGATAACATCTTCAAACTGTAAGTATATAATTTCTTACTTAGACTCTTCTCGTGAGAAATCTCTTCCCAAATTTCCTTCAATTCCATCTTTTCTGATTTTGTTATGTACGATATTACATATCGAGCAACAGCAATGGAATTGTCTGCAACATATTGAATATCCATATTAGCATTCCACATGGACAAAATAACTGTGTTATAGTCATTTATATATTTTGATTCTTCATTTCTTCTTAAGTTGTAGATATTTTTTGGAGACTTTCTTGTGATAGTATGTCGCAAAGATGACATAAAACTGTTCACTCTTCCTTTCGATATTACAGGTCGTGGAAATGAAAAACGGCATTTGGTGTAGAATTTGTCCTTAGATTTGTACTTTCGACAACAGTATTTCCCACAACGATGGCTTTGGAATTGTAAGACTTGTTGTCTTAAGTCCTTATCTTGTGTACTTTTGGGTACATCACATGTAGCATATTCTTCAATAAAAGACAACACAGTATCATCTGAGTCTGTTCCAAATGTGGGAGCATCTTTGATCCACATCAGCATATGTATGTGAGGAGCACCTCTTGCTTGATACTCCTTTCTCTAAAAGAAGTCCAGAACCTCTCCAAGAGGAGGATTTTTTTATTGGTGATAAAAGACATCATAGCTTCAAATCTATGGTTGAAATATCTGCATACATTAACTGGATCCAAAGAGCACAATTCTCCAGATGTCTTGTATTCAATATTTAGTATATTTGGATTTGCCTCTCGAAGAAATTGAAGTAAATCATCCCAAGCATATTCAGCACAGTTTACAGTAAGGAACCATGTAGGGGTTCCTAAGTTCCTAAGCATACATTTAAGTTCTCCATGACAACGGTACCAGTACTCATTAGTACCACGCTGACATGCCATGAGATTAATTAGCTGAGATTCCAAAACATTATCTTTCTGGTGTACATTAAATCTTAAATTCCTTTGCCGAAACATTTTGCAGATGTACACCTGTCCAGACAAATCACTCTCAAACAAAAGATGAAACAAATGCAGAATACATTGTCGAAATCTTGGACCTTCTGCATACAATCTTGATGTCCGGTATTCAGATGCAGGAATCTGCACAGGTCGGTCATCATATCGTTGTCCTTTTACTGTGGGAAACAACTGAGAAAAACAACGAGCTTCTGACTTTTTTTCCCATACACTAATGAGACTTGCCTTTGCTTCTTTCATTTGGACTAACTCTTTAGTATTCCCCATTACTTCTTTAGAATACAGAGGACGAACACTGTAATGTTCGTAGATTTCTTCAGTTCTGGACACATCCACTTTTTCAATTTGTCCAGATGGCAAATCACTATCTTCTTCTACAGTTATTTCTTCTTCTCTCAAAAACACATTTTTATAATAAGGATTATTTTTTACCAGATACAACGTTGCCTTTTTCACTTTTCTAACATCCACTAATTCCTGCCAGATTTTCATACTCTTAGTAGGAACGCCATTAACAAGAATAACTAAAGGTATATCTTCTACATTTTCTACACCAATTGTTTCAATATTTTTCTTTAAATATAGAGGCAAATATACAACTCTTCCCTTTAATCCTCTCTGTAAATCTGAAGGAGGCAATTTCCCTGTCTTAGGCTCCATATGAACAATAGCCTGAAAAGGATGCACACATTGAATAAGAATTGACTCATATGTATTTAAATCTATCAGTTCAGAAGGAATATTAACCAAGTCAAGATTATTATGCACAGCTCTAGCAGGCATTTTGTTCTCATCTAATTTGTTATAATAATATTTACAAATACGCTGATCAGAACCCAAATCAAAACAATTCTCTACCAACAAATAAGTTGCAAATTCCATCAACTCATTATTATTTTCCTTTTCACATTTTAAATACAGATCAACAGTCCTGGTCTGATTTTTATAATGAGTACGTCGACAACAAATACAAGAATAATTTGGTGTTTCACCTGAAATCACATTGCACTTTGAAATTTCTTGCTCAACTTTTTCTGTACTACAATGTTGTACATTCTCGTCTTCATTTCCTTCTATTAACGTATCTATTTCTGCACTGTCTTCTTCAGGGCCAAAGTAACTAACCTAAATTTCATCACACACGTTCGTTACATCTGATACAGATCCACGCAAAAGAGTACTGTTCAACTTTTTTAACATTAGTGCTGGACTTTTTGCATAATGCAACCTTCTGACTAATTTCCTCATTTCGGTATGATATACTGCTAACATCCTGAAATGGTGAAAAATACTTCGACATACTTTTTTAGAAAGACAAGCCAGAGAATGACCTTGCAAACCAGTATTTTCTCTCACTCTGCAAGGGTCTAGTCCTTGTAACATTTTAATCTTTTGTTTAACACTTTTCTTAGTATAGTTACTTAAGAAATTCTGTAAAAAATCAATAGATTCCTGCCGTACACTACAAATACTATTGCAATTCCAAGTGTACTCTGGACCTTTAGGACGTCTCCCTAAAACTTGATCAGATAACACCTCTTCTACATTTCCAGGAACAATTTACTCTTTTTCAATAGGACAACCATTTTTAACCTCATAAGCACGACCAGTAGTGTCAACTGCATCATCACTTTGAAGATAACTCTCTTCATTAAAAAAAGGCTCAGAACTTGAACTATGTTTCCATTCACCCAAAAAAAACTCAGAAAAATTACTTCTGTTAATTACTCTTCTCCACTTACTTTTGGCCTTCATTAAATGGATTGGCTTATCTAGTGATCAAATTCTATTGATGACTAAAACAAACAGTTTTTTTTTTAATTCAAAAGCTATCTCAACTACTTTTTCAATACATTTCTTTTTCTTATAAAATTCAGTTTTTTTTACAATTCTTTACTACCTTAGACAAATTAGACAGTACTCTATTATAGAACATCTTCTTCCTTATATCCTTATATTGGTTTTTCCTCCTTTTGCTATACATGTTTTTTTCAGAAGATGATATTCCATAGTGCTTCTCTTTCCTCTTAGTTGCAGATACAGTAATACTATTTTTGTCTTTGTGCACACTACTCTTTAGGGTCGATTCCGATTCGTACCTGTCCGTCCGAGTCGCGTAGTACGATCCGTATTTCGTGAATCCGTCCAAATCGTCGCGATCCGTACGTATTGCAAGGCTGAAACCATGAACTATACGACTCGTACACATGCCGTACGACTCATACACATGCCGTACGACCCGACGAGTACGATCTGGACCGGGGTATGAGGACGCGATTCGTACAGTCCACGCCAGGTAAGCGCGAGTCGTACAGAAAAGCGCACAAACACATGCACACCGTACGGTCCGTACCCCCCATGATTGCAGGAGTACGCACCGTACCCCTGCGATCATGGGGTGTATGAGCCGTACCCCATGTACGATGGGTGTATGAGCCGTACCCCATGTACGATGGGTGTACGAGCCGTACCCCATGTACGATAGGTGTACAAGCCGTATCCCATGTACGATGGGTACACCCATCATACATGGGGTACGGCTCGTACACCCATCGTACATGGGGTACGGCTCGTACACCCATCGTACATGGGGTATGACTCGTACACCCATTGTACATGGGGTACGGCTCGTACACCCATCATACATGAGGTACGGCTCATACACCCATCGTAAATGGGGTACGGACTGTACACCCATCGTACATGGGGTACGGCTCGTACAGCCATCATACATGGGGTACGGCTCGTACACCCATCGTATATGGGGTACGGCTCATACACCCATCGTACATGGGGTACGGCTCGTACACCCATCGTACATGGGGTACGGCTCATATACCCCATGATTGCAGGGGTACGGTGCGTACCCCTGCGATCATGGGGCGTACGCACCGTACCCAGGGGGCCGTTCTGTACCTGTTTTGGCGCGAACTTTGCTTTTACGGCTGTTTTCAGCTCCTGTAGAAAAAGGGTTTTACGGTGCGTACCCGACACATATCGTTCTTGCTGGGTCGTAAAAACCAGCCGCAAACCGTACAGATGTCGCGTACAGCGGGTTCTGAGGGAGAATCGTATGGAGATTAGAGTCGTACGGACCTCTGTACGACTCGTACGGAGTACGGCTCCTGGTACGAATCGTACTTCATCATACGTACGGGGGACGTTGCAGGGTACGATTCATATGGGAAAAGTGCTCCGAACGGCTATTCGGTGCGGTTTTTCCCGAATCGGAATCGGCCCCTATGTGTTTAACAATTTTTGCAGAAAAGTCTTAGTTTTCTTACCAGGACTTTTTTTCTTTTTATTAACACATTGTTGTTCAGGTAAATCTTGTAGATGACTTCTCTTTAAATAAACTGCTTTCTTTCGATCTTTCCTCTTTTCAGTTTTTGTAGGCATGATGACTTTTTTTCAGTGTTGATCAAAAGAATCTATTATAAAAAAATATATATCACTTTAGAAAAATAAATATATGAAATACACTATTATGTTACTTATAAGAAGAGAGGGGAGATTATCACAACAAACGTGGGAGTATGAAAATAGAAGGTGTTACAACAAGAGAAAGAGGACTATGAGACAACGAGAAATTTAAATAGAAAAAAGAATATTGGCAGACACTGCAGTATAAGGGGATAAAGAGCCTATGAAAAGACTGGAAAGTATGAAAAGATAAGAAGGAGTAGGAGGAGAAAGGTGGCAGTGTGACAAGAGAAGATAGAGTATAAGAAGAAAGAGACGGACTGTGAGGAGACAGGGGAGTAGTATAATAAGAGAGACAAGGACCATGTACAGAAAACAAGGAATATGTGGAAACAGGCACTAGTATAATGACAAAAAAACATATAAGGAAAGAGGGGTGAATATAACAAGAGACAGAAGAGTACCAGAAGAGAGCAGGGATAATGTGAGAAAAAGTGGTGCATAAGAAGAAAAAGGGTGTACAAAAACAGAGGATACACTATGAGGAGAAAGGAAGGAATAGATGGTAGATTATGAAGAGCGAAAAGAGTAGGACAAAAGAGGGAAGAGTATGACAAGACAAACAAATATAAAGAGAGAAGTCAGTATGAAAAGACAGGGAGTATGAGGAAAGTGCTGCAAAGTATACACAGGGAGTCAAGGAGGAGTAAGAGAAGAGAACAGGCAATATGAACAGAAATGGGAAGTATAAAGAGAGACAAGAAAAAAGGAAAACAGAAAAAGAATATGAAGAGAGACAGGTGAAGATGAACACAAATAGAAGGAGTATAGGACAAAAGGGAATATAAGTAAAAGATAATAGTATGAGGAGACAGGGAGAAGTAAGAGAAAAGAGGGGAAAATATGAAAACAGGAGGGAGTATAAGGACAGGGGTGAGAATGATGAGGGATATATGACAATAAGAAAAGAGAAGAATATCAGGACATAGTATAAGAATAGAGAGGAGAAGTGTGAGCACAGAGAGGATAGTATGAGAAGAGAAACAAAAATAAGAGAAAAGAATGTGAAGTATGTGCAAAGAAGAGCGAGAATACGAAGAAAGGGAGAATATAAGGAAAAAAGAGTATATGAGAGAAAAGAAGAAGAAACATAAAGAGAGAGAGAGACAAAAATGTGGAGAAAAAAGAAATATAAGAGGAGACTGAGTGCATAAGGAGAGAGAGCGTACTATGAGGAGACAGTAAAAACTATGATGACAGGGATGAATATTAAGACAGGAGAGATTATAAAGAGTAGGGGAACTATGCAAAAAAAAGGCAAATATGAAGAGAAAAGAGAAGAATAAGGAGAGAGGGGAATAGAAGAAAAAGGAGGTAGTATAATCAGAAAGGAAGGAGTAAGAGGATAGAAGAGGGAGTATGATAAGAGAACATTTGAAAAAAGGGGCAAATATAATTCCTTAATGTACACAGAGACACAGTGTGATATTAGACAAAATAATATGCCACCATGCATATTACTATTTACTACTATATCCTAGGGAGGATTAACTAGACAGAGGAGGGAGTATAAAAAGAAGGGGGACTATTAGGAGACAGAGGAGACAATGAGGACAGAGAGGGACTAAGAGGACAGGAGGGACTATGAGAACAAGCAGCACTATGAGGAAAGACAAGTGAAAATAAGGAAAGAGGGGATATATCAGAAGAGAGGGGACAGTATAGGCAGAGAGAGGTAGACTGTGAGGAGAGACAGGGGAGATTACGGAAAAAGGTGCAACTATAATTCCTTAATTTACACAGACGCTCAGTGTGATTCTAGACAAAAAATGTAAAACCATCCATTTTACCAAAACACATTTACCACACTAAAACGTTTACGTGACTGAACACATTCCATGTATATAACCATTACATTTCAGTGAACAATACTGACTCATTTTGCAAATACATTTCCAATTTGCTGCATAATTTTTTGCCAACATTACATCCAAAAATGTGACACAATAGAACAAGAAAGAGGCCCAAGGGGCTTGTAAATTTGCCCAAGAGTGTATATAGCAGTCTATGTATACTGACTGGGGAATTGTTAAGAGGAGGTATGATGAGATAGGGAGGATTAAGAGGACAGAGGAGGGAGTATAAAAAGAAGGGGGACTATTAGGAGACAGAGGGGACAATGAGGACAGAGGGGGGCTAAGAGGACAGGAGGGACTGTGAGAACAAGCAGCACTATGAGGAAAGACAAGTGAAAATAAGGAAAGAGGAGAAATATCAGAAGAGAGGGGACAGTATAAGCAGAGAGAGGTATACTCTGAGGAGAGACAGGGGAGATTATGGAAAAAGGTGCAAGTATAATTCTGTAATTTACACAGACGCTTAGTGTGATTCTAGACAAAAAATGTAAAACCATACATTTTACCAAAACACATTTCCACACTAAAACGTTTAAGTGACTGAACATATTCCATGTATATAACCACTACATTTCAGTGGACAATCCTGACTCATTTTGCAAATACATTTCTAATTTGCTGCAATATTTTTTTGCCAACATTACATCCAAAAATGAGACAAAAAAGAACAAGAAAGAGGCCCAAGTGGCTTGTAAATCTGCCCAAGAGTGTATGCAGCAGTCTATGTATACTGACTGGGGAATTGTTAGGAGGGAGGTATGATGAGAGAGGGAGGATTAAGAGGTCAGGGGAGGGAGTATAAAAAGAAGGGGACTATTAGGAGACACAGGAGATAATGAGCACAGAGGGGGACTAACAGGACAGGAGGGACTATGAGAACAAGCAGCACTATGAGGATAGACAAGTGAAAATAAGGAAAGAGGGGAAATATCAGAAGAGAGGGGACAGTATAAGCAGAGAGAGGTAGACTGTGAGGAGAGACAGGGGAGAGTATGAAAAAGGGTGCAAGTATAATTCCTTCATTTACACAGACACTCAGGGTGATTCAAGACAACAAATTTAAAACCATACATTTTACCAAAACACATTTACTACATTAAAACGTTTAAGTGACTGAACAAATTCCATGTATATAACCACTACATTTCAGTGGACAATCCTGACTCATTTTGCAAATACATTTCCAGTTTGCTGCATTACTTTTTGCCAACATTACATCCAAAAAAGTGACACAATAGAACAAGAAAGAGGCCCAAGGTGCTTGTAAATCTGGCCAAGAGTGTATGCAGCAGTCTATGTATACTGACTGGGGAATTGCTAAGAGGGAGGTATGATGAGACAGGGAGGATAAAGAGATCAGAGGAGGGAGTGTAAATAGAAGGGGGACTCTTAGGAGACAGAGGAGACAATGAGGACAGAGGGGGAATAAGAGGACAGGAGAGACTATGAGAACAAGCAGCACTATGAGGAAAGACAAGTGAAAATAAGGAAGGATGGGAAATATCAGAAGACAGGAGACAGTATAGGCAGAGAGAGGTAGACTGTGAGGAGAGACAGGGGAGATTATGGAAAAAGGTGCAAGTATAATTCCTTAATTTACCCAGACGCTCAGTGTGATTCTAGACAAAACATTTAAAACCATACATTTTACCAAAGCACAGTTACCACACTAAAACGTTTAAGTGACTGAACACATTCCATGTATAGAACTACTACATTTCAGTGGATAAACCTGACTCATTTTGCAAATACATTTCCAATTTGTTGCATTATTTTTTTGCCAACATTACATCCAAAAATGAGACACAATATAATAAGAAAGAGGCCCAAGGGGCTTTTAAATCTGCCCAAGACTGTATGCAGCAGTCTATGTATACTAACTGGGGAATTGTCAAGAGAGAGGTATGATGAGAGAGAGAGGATTAAGAAGTCAGAGGAGGGAGTATAAAAAGAAGTGGAACAATTAGGAGACAGAGGAGACAATGAGGACAGAGGGGGACTAAGAGGACAGGAGTGACTATGAGAACAAGCAGCAGTATGAGGAAAGACAAGTGAAAATAAGGAAAGAGGGGAAATACCAGAAGAGAGGGGACAGTATAAGCAGAGAGAGGTAGACTGTGAGGAGAGACAGCGGAGATTACGGAAAAAGGTACAAGTATAATTCCTTTATTTACACAGACGCTCAGTGTGATTCTAGCCAATAAATCTAAAATCATACATTTTACCAAAACACATTTACCACACTAAAACGTTTAAGTGACTGAACACATTCCATGAATATAACCACTACATTTTAGTGGGCAATCCTGACTCATTTTGCAAATACATTTCCAATTTGCCGCATTATTTTTTTTGCCAACATTACATCCAGAAATGAGACACAATAAAACAAGAAAGAGGACCAAGGGGCTTGTAAATCTGCCCAAAAGTGTATGCAGCAGTCTATGTATACTGACTACAAAATTGTATATTTAGAATACAAGCCTAATTCTAAACAAGCAACACTATCAAGTATTCTACAACAAACAAATTGACTGCACACATTCTACATTTTTAGTACTGCACTTTATTGCACGAAGATGACTAACTAAACACATTAACTCACCAAATGATTTTATCACAATAGTTATCCAAATGCACACAAACTTAGAATATGATTCTACAAACTTTACAAGGATAAACACATTACTCTTAATAAAAAAAAAATGCACCACATACAGTCCCATACAAGTTATCATCTCACCTTTCAAACTGATTGTTAGATTAAGAAGAATGCCGCTCACACAGCAGATGATCTTACACAGAATCTCTCTGCTTCAGTGCTTGCAGCAGAACCAAGAAATGGCACATTCTCCCTCTCAATTTACACATATATACACATTAATAACAAATCAAATTCCTTCACACAATAATTCAAAACCAAACACACATTTCTATTGGCTCAACATTTCAAACCTTTCCAACTGACATAATTTCCACCCTACCCCCAACAGATCATGCAAAATTCAACTGTCAACAGAAGTCAAATGTTCAGCAAGCTATAAAACACCTCCTCAATAACTTTAGACTATGCATAATTACTTACTTATACGTACTAATAAAGAGAAAAGGTTTCATTAGAACCAACCAACACATAAACACATAAACTTGATAGATATCTGTAAAATATATATTTTCTTCTTGCTTAGGTATGCTTACTGGACGACTTACAGACTTTGCACAGTACTTCGTATGTACGTGCTTAGTACGCGCACATAAATCTACCGTAAAAAAAACATAGCCGATATTGCTAATTTTTTATAATCCCCGGGGACCCCATCCCCCGGGGCTGAAATATAACGTTGGGGACCGTGGGGGGAGCCCCAAAGCCCCCACGGTCCCAGCCGGCTCCCCGCATCCTTCCGGAGCCGGCATTGCCTTTCTGCTTGGGGATCAGCTAACATGCTGCTCCCCATGCAGGAAAGCAATACACTTTGATGTTTGAAAGAGAGAGCAGGTTTCCTGGTCTCTCTTTCAAAAATCAAAGCAGTTTGCTGTGGTAGGGAGGGAGCCGCGAGGCTCCCGCCCTACTATAGCAAACAGCAGTGTCCCGGGGGTAGGCACCCCAGGACACTGCAGGAGCCAGCCCTGGGAGGTGGCGGTCCCCAGGGCCATCGAGGGTTCCAGAAGGGAGGCCGCACAACCCCCCTCCCAACAATTGTAAAGCCCCGGGCGTGGTGGTCCCCGGGGCTGGGGGGTCCGTCATGGACCCCCCTTTTTTAAATATTAGAGCCCCGGGGAGGTGGCGGTTCCCGGGGCGTGTGGGGGGACTTCAGCCCCCAACACGTGTTTTTATTTTTTTTATAAGTCCCGGGGGGTGGCCCGGGAGGCGGTCCCAGGGGCTGTGGGGGGCCATAAGCTACCCGCAAACATACAGTTAAAGCCCAGGGGGGATGGGGTCCCCGGGGATTATAAAAAATTAGTAATAGAGGCAATTCTTTTTTACAATAGATTTACGGTGTGCGTACCATGCACGTACGTACGACGTACGGTGCAAAGTCTGTAAGTCGTCCCGTAAACGCACCTAAGCAAGAAAAAAAAAGATTTTGACATTGGGGATCATTGTAAAACCCCCTAAGCTACCTTAGGGGGTCAGGAAGGCCAATAGCAAACAGCAAACATTTCCTGTCAATCTACACACTCAATCTACACACATATACACATAAATAACAAATCACATTTATTCCCACATTAAATCAAAATGAAACACACATTTCTATTACTTGAACTTTTGAACCCTTTCCACCTGACAAAACTTTCAACCCTTCCACCATTCCACATTCTGCCAGTTACCATAGAAACACTTCAGAGAACACCTAACTGAGCACACAGGTGAAAAGTTCATCATACATTGTTGCAAATCAAAACAGCATGTGTGCTTGACTTGTCAGTATACCAGCTTATCTTAAGTAATGTTCTTTTCTATCACTTTTGCTTAACCAATAAATAACAGGTTTTTAAAAAACAGAAAATTGTACCCTAGTTTTATAGTTAATAACATTTCAAACAACTAATCCCTTCCTTGCTTTTTTTCAAAACTCCACTAATCCACCATTTAAGAAAAACATCTTCAACTGCCCTTACATTTACAGAGACCATCTGAGTGCATCAAGACCTCTCTTCAAGATGCTGAGAGTGTGGATTGTGGGACACAGCTATATTTTCTGGAGCCAAAGGTACGCAGAACAGATTCTCAAAGACCTAGGTTTACCAAATGTAGACATTAAATGGATTGGACAGAGAGGGTTAAAGTGGCACCAATTGACGCCATTGGTGAAATCCTTTATGCATCTCCAACACCCTCACCTCATAATTGTGCACTGTGGTGGCAATGACCTAGGCACTTTGACTGGGGTAGGTCTGGAAATGTTTATGAAGTACACCTTTACAGAACTGAAGTCACCTTTCCCCAAACTACCTCTGTCTATTCTAATATATGTCAAAGGCAAAAATGGAACTGGTCCAATCAATTTTGTCCACAGAATGAGAAAGCTAGGAAACATGTGAATAAATCTGTTTCTGCGTTTCTCCGAGACTATAGAATGGGGTCCATTTACCATAACAATCTGCGCTTCAATATGAATGGCATCTATAGGAGAGATGGTGTACATTTTACAGATGAGGAGAACAGAGTCTTCCTCTTGAACTTTAGACTCTGCATCAGTACTTACTTGTAGGTACTCAAATCTCCCAATATCCACAAGGGCTCATTTTAGAGCCCCCCCATGTAAACACATACACTTCATAAATATCTAAAAATATTTTTATTTTTCTTGCTTGTGTAAGCTCACTGGACGACTTACAGACTTCGCACCGTAGGTCATACTTACGTGCATGGTACGCGCACTGTAAACTATCGTAAAAAAAAATAGCCAGTATTACACATTTTTTATAATCCCTGGGGACCCCATCCCCGGGGTTGAAATATAACATTGGGGACAGTGGGGGGAGCCCCAAAGCCCCCACGGTCCCAGCTGACTCCCCGCATCCTTCGGGAGCCAGCATTGCCTTTCTGTTTGGGGAGCTCTCCATGCAGAAAAGCAATACGCTTTGATGTTTGAAAAAGAGAGCAGGATTCCTGCTCTCTCTTTAAAAAATCAAAGCAGTTTGCTGTGGTAGGGTGGGAGCCGCGAGGCATAATATCCCAAATCCCAGGGGCATAATAAACAAAAAGTGTGGGGGGGGCCCCAATCCACCCCACACTGCCCCGGGGACCGCCACCCCCCAGGGCAAAGTAATTATAATAGCGGGGCCCCCCCCACACTTTTTGTTTATTATGCCCCCGGGATTTGGTCCCCCGGGGGCTAATTAAAAAAAAAATCAGACCGGGTTATTTTTTACCACGGGGTACACACGCCTACGCATGCCACGTGATTTAAAAAAAAAATGGGGGGGACTTGGGGGTCCTTGTGGGACCCCCTGAGCAGGATTAGGGGTTCAGGGTATTTCTACCCTGCCCCCTTTGCATGTTTTACACGTTTGTTTCACTGCTTTCTTGTGCCTCTGTTCTACCGAAGCACAAGATGGCTGCCAACACTTCCTGGTTTGGAGTGTTGTCAGACAGCTGACAGCCAATGGGCACACAACTTGTGCTCGTAATGGTACGCTTGACCGTATGCTTACAGTACGTGTACGGTAATCGCCTATAGATATATCTATGATTTTACTTTTGATTTTCTCAAGAACTACTGAACGGATTTACACCATTTAACAAAAAGGGTAATCTACGTACCAAACTCTACCTTTTTGCAAAATTGGTATAATTCCATTTAGCCGTTTGGGCTGTAGCCCTGGCTAAAGGTCCTATGGAAAATTGCATGGGCAAAACACGTTTTAGGACCCCCCTTTTTTCTCGGCCCCCACTTGACGAATCACCCCCAAACTTTCAGGGAAGGAGCGGAGCAGGCCATTTTCTTGGAGAATTTCGCGTGTATTCGTCCACCGGCGCCAAAGTTCTTCCAAATACAATATTGCGGATTTCCTATGGAAACTAGGTCCTAACTATAACTACCTACTGGCGACCGCCAGTAGGTAATATATATTGAGAAGGCATGAAAATGCAGGAAATCCAACAAACATCCAGCGGCACACCTTGTGTACCGTCCTCTGGTGTGCCGCTGGATGTTTGTTGGATTTCCTGCATTTACCTGCCTTCTGAATTTGCGGACTGCTGCTGCCGCCATCGCTTGCACCGGCATCACAGGCTGTGGATTGGCTAAATGCAGAGTCTCGAGAATCATAAATATATATATATATATATATATATATATATATATATATATATATATATATATATATATATATATATATATATATACATACATACATATATATATATATATATATATATATATATATATATATATATATATATATATATATATATATATATATATATATATATATATATATATATATATATATATTACCTACTGGCGGTCGCCAGTAGGTAGTTATAGTTAGGATTATTTTCAATTCAAAATCACAACATTCTATTGTGAATAACTTTGGCGCCGGTTGACGAATCTGCCTGAAAATTTCCTCAAATTTGCTAAACTACGCTCTGCTCCTTCCCTGAAAGTTTGGGGGGAATTCGTCAAGTGGGGGCCGAGATAAAAGGGGGGTCCCAAAACGTGTTTTCCCCATGTTAATTTCCATAGGGCGGTCAACCTCAGTTTTAGCCCGAACGGCTGAATGGATTTCCACCAAACTTGGCAAAATTGTAGGGACTGGTATCCCGATGTGCCTTTGCTATGTCTCAAGATATGTGCTCCAGTGGATTTTGAGTAATTTAGGTTAAAAAATATATATATATCTATGGCAGCGCCCAGGTACGAGCACCGGGGAGCGCTCTGGGCGCGCCACGCGAGATGCGCATGGAAAGCTGATTGGCTCTCGGGTGTCTGTAAACATTCGAAACAGGACGGAGCGGCCGCCATCTTGTGTCTCTGTAGGATCGGACACAAGAGGTTGGAAAAACAAAGGGGGAAATGACCATAAGGGGGCAGAGTAGACCCCCCTTTACCCCCTAGGTTTGATGTGGGGGCTATAAAAGGGCCCCGCGGGTGATAAAAAGTTTTTTTTTTGATTGGCGCAGGGGGGAGCGCCCGGTACACGCACCGGGGAGTGGACCGGGGAGCGTCCCATGGGGAAAAATGAATGATGGAGTTTTTAAAAAATTTAGCATTTTTTTGAAATTGGAGGTAGTTCTAAAAAGAACTGGTTTTTTTCTTCTTTTTGTTGTTTTATATTTTTTTTAATCTTTTTTGAACATTTTGTACTTTTTTTTGGCTTTGTTGAACTATTTTGTATTTTTTTGGGTTTTTTTATGGGGAGAAACAAAAAACAGGGAATTCAAAATGGCTCAACAGCAGCAAAAAAAAATCAGGAAAAAATTAGGGTTTTTTGGGGCAATTGTGGCTGTCACCAGCAAGGAGGATCAGCTTTAGGCTCTGTTCACCATAGGAGATGGTCTTCCCACAAAAAATGCATGTGACCCTGAATTCCCCAAACCGTGGTTGTATGCAAGGGATCGTCTCCCTTGTTTCTGGTCCCGATGGAGAGGGTTGTTTTCGTTTGGAGGTGCTGGGTGTAGATTGGGGAAGGTTGCTGGACAGTTCCCTCATCTCTGCGGCAGCATAGTTTCTCGGATGCTTGCGCTGCATGTGCCTTATCATGGTATTATTACCAAAAGAATATTTTTTATTAGGGTTCCCCCTTGAAAGTTCCTGGTCACAGATAAGGCAAGTCACCTTTGCCGCATTGACTTTTTTCTTTCCCTCAGGGATCGAAAAAAACTCCCATACCATATGTGGCTTGGGTTGGTATGGGGTATTGCTTTCTTCCAGCCACCTCCTCCTTCTCCCCTCCTCTTCTTCCTCCTCCTCCTCCTCTTCTTCATTTCCACCACTGTAGTGTTGTGGTGGGCCTCTAGGTGGTGGTGGTGGTGGTGGTGGCTGAGATGCTCCTGCTGCTGCTGCTACTGAAGCCATTTTAAAGTACAAAAAGGTACAGAGAGGTACAAACAGGTCTTCCTCAGTCAAAGGACAAAGTCAGAATAAAGAAAAAAGGTGGGGGCTTTCATCATTTGAAAAAAAAATGTCTTGAACCAATAAAAAGTGTTATTTTCAGGTCACAAGACCAGGGGTTTCATCATTATGAAACCAAAACTGTTATGAACCAATAAAAAGTGTTATTTTCAGGTCACATGACCTGACGTGCTTACGCTACACTTAATAAGCCAGTTAACCAATCAATTTTTTTTTTTTTAAACATCCATTTAGACACTTATTTAAAAATGTATTCTTCCATCGACCTTTACAAATACATTTGTAAAACATATTTATTTTACAAAAAGACACACATTCACTGGATGGTGTCATGAGTGATGTCATGAGTGATGTCACTGACCATGTCATGAGCAGGGCCGGACTGGCTACCGGGCAGTTGTGTGTGCTGTCGAGCAGGGGGGTCATTTCGTTGATGGGGACCTGTGTGTGCAAAACGAAATTCGTTTTGCTTTTTTTATTTCACAGCGCACGCACGTCCCCATCAACGAAATGAGCTCACACCATGGAGAAATCCTCCCCCTGCTCGGCAGCACACACAACTGCCCGGTAGCCAGTCCGGCCCTGGTCATGAGTGATCAGCAGTGCATTGCAGGCGCGCAAGTCATAGTGAGTCCAACTAACTATAAGGTGGGAATTTCAATGGTATTATGTCAGTAAAATTTCCAGCTAACTATAACTGGTGTGAAACCTATGGTTTTTTCAGTGAATTTAATAGGTTTTTTAAATGCTAATTCCTAACTATAACTGGTGTGAAACCTCTGGTTTTTAGTGAATATATATATATATATATGTATATATACATATATATGTATATGTATATGTGTATATATATATATATATATATATATATATATATATATATATGTGTATATATATATATATATATATATATATATATATATATATATATATATATATATATATATATATATATATATATATATATATATATATTCCAGAATTGCCCTGCAATTGAGCCTGCACTCCACGCAGGTAAGTTGGAACATCAACATTTATTCAGAGTAAAGCAAGCATTTTAGTCTGAGGCTTTTATCCAGTTCACTGCTTGTCTCTTTCCTGACGCGTTTCAGAGATCATTTCTCCTTTCTCAACGGCATGTGAGATTTCAACATTCAAAGCACATCGGTTACAGCTTCCTGCTCTGTTCAGTTAAAGACCCTCTGGTGTGGTGCCGCCTCCGGTGTGCTCTTCCTTCCCCCAAGGCATTTCGGTATCTGTAGTGTTTGCATAATTATTACCCTCCAATGGGTTTCTAAGTTAAGCATTAGTTTTAAACGGTGAAACACAGACTGAAAGTCCTGCTTTCACTGTGCTTTTGAAATACCTGCTTGTCGTGTATTTCCTGGCATGATTCCAAGACCCGATCCCTTTCTCTTTTTCAGGGTGGTGCGTCGACCCCACGGCGGGACCTGTCGTGCATAAATCATCCAAAATTGCCCTGCAAATGAGCCCGCACTCCACACAGGTAAGTTGGAACACCAATATTTATTCAGAGTAAAGAAAGCATTTTAGTCCGAGGCTTTTTTCCAGTTCACTGCTTGTCTCTTGCCTGCCGCGTTTCAGAGAACATTTCTCCTTTCTCAAAGGCATGTCATATTTCAACATTCAAAGCACCACAGTTACCGCTTCCTGCTCTGTTCTGTTAATGAGCCTCTCCTGTGCTCCAGCCTCCGGTGTGCTCTTTCATTTTGGTATTTGTAGTCTTTGGATAATTATTACCCTCCAATGGGTTTCTATGTTAAGCATTAGTTTTAAACAGGGAAACACAGACTGAAAGTCCTGCTTTCACTTTGCTTTTGAAATACCTGCTTGTGGTGTATTTCCTGCCTGTAATGTGGATGCTTCCCCCCAATGAAACGCTGGAGCCACAGTTGCGTTCGTGCTTGTTTATTTGACTTTATTCCCCCAGGAGCGCCGAGCACGTCCTCAGCTTGTGCCGGCTATCGCGCTTCTCGCTAAGCTGCGCGCGCACCTAACATGGCGGCCGCACGTCACGTAGCCTACGTGACATGCAATCACTAGAACGCTCACTACATATCTCCCCTTTTTCCAATGCGACAACGAACTTACAGTTCCCCACTCATATCATAGTCTCTGAACCTCGCTGGCTTGACCACCGCCCTGCCCCTTCTGGTCAGTCTTACCGGGGTTTTGGCGGTCACTCCTTCGCTTCTGTTACCACTCCCTAGCGCGGCCGCGCTAGCCTCTCTGACACTCTGGTCCTCTTCAGTCGGCTGCTCCTGGTTGGTTTCACCAGTCTTTGCATTTTGTTGTGCTCCTCTTGTATCATGATCCTCCCCCCAATGTTCTTGTGGGGCATCTCTTCCATCCTTATCTCTTCCATCTGTTCCTTCATCATTCAGCATAAAACCTTATTGCATTTGGCCATGCGGTCTTGCGACCACATGTTTCCGTCGCTCAGTAAGGCCGCCCGGCCCCTTACTTCCATCACCTGCATAGGTTGGCTGTATTTGCTCTCTCCTTTCCT
This sequence comes from Lissotriton vulgaris, assembly GCF_964263255.1. Lineage (NCBI taxonomy): Eukaryota > Metazoa > Chordata > Amphibia > Caudata > Salamandridae > Lissotriton > Lissotriton vulgaris. The sequence goes on along the minus strand of NW_028254886.1, from coordinate 20,005 downwards.
TTGTAGCGTGGCCAATTTTACTCGCACCCATTCTCCTTTTTCCAATCCTGTGTGCTTCACGTTCCTTCGTGTGTCGTAGTGTCTGGTGTACACCGCTTGGGCTTTCTCCAAGTTGGCTCGCACTACTGCTGGTGACCACTCGCTCTTGATTATTTTCTCCTTCCACACCCTGTTGTCTTGGGTGAATGGTTCACGACCCCTCAGTATCTGGAATGGGCTGTAGCCAGTTCCCGTGGGGGTAATCCGGTATGCCCACACCATGCGCCATATCTCTTTTTCCCAGTCTTTGTTGTCCGAGATGGCCGCTTGGATCGATCCCATCACCACTCTGTTAAAACGTTCTACCAGCCCGTTCCCAGCCGGGTGGTATATGGAGGTGTGTTTCGCTATGATGCCGTTCCTTTGCATGAATTGTGACCATTTCTCTGATCGAAATTGGGGGCCATTGTCGCTGAGGATGCATTTAGGGATGCCTTCCCTTACAAACGTGTCGGCCAGGAACTTTACAATAGTCTCTGTATACATCGCTTCATCTATCCACAACTCCGGCCACTTGGAGTACCGATCCACTATGACGCAGACGTACTTCTGTACTCCGTGTGCGTCCAGGATCGGGCCTAAGATGTCTACGGACAGTTCCTCCCATGGGTTCCTTGGAGGGTCGAATTTTCCCAGAGCTGGACGCAGTGGTTTAAGTGTCTTGTCTGCGCCTTGACACCTTGGGCACTCCCTAACATGCCTCTCGGCCCTAATGTCCATTCCCGGCCACCAGTAGTTCTGCTTGGCCCTCAGCTTCAACTTGCCGATACCCAAGTGTCCTTCATGCAGCATGTCCAGTAGTTTGGGGATGATGTTGGTTGGCGGTATGACTTTCTCACCTCGAAACATAAATACACCTTGGTCGTCCATCGATAGTTCTTCCCTGACCTCGAAGTATGGGCTGAGTTCCCCCCGGGTCTGCCTCTTGTCGGGCCATCCGTTTGTGACGTGAGATTTCACTTCTCCTAGCACCCGGTCTTCCTCATACGCCTGCTTCCACTCCTGGTGACTGATGGCCATTTCCTGGTCTTCTGTGAGCGCTACCCATTCTTCTGTCCCGGCTTTGTCTTCCTCGCTAGGCTCCATGGCTGCTGCCCTGCTTAGGTAGTCCGCCACTCTGTTCTTGCTCCCTGGAATGTACTCCACGTCGTATCTAAACTCCAACAGTTTTAGTGACATTTTGGAGATCCTCGGCGTTGCGTCAGCATGGCCACTCGACGTTAGTACCTTCAGCAGGGGCTTCTGGTCCGTCCTCAATCGGAACCTTGTGCCCCACAAGAACTGTCTAAACCTAGACGTGGCCCACACTACGGCCAGCATCTCCTTCTCAATCACACTGTACTTCTTTTCAGTGTCGCTCAGTGTGCGGGACGCGAAGCTTAGAGTTTCCAATCTTCCTTGGCCTCGGTCTTGCATGAGAACCGCCCCCAGTCCTTTATCGCTGGCATCGGTGGTCAGCACTGTGCTTCCATGGGGGTCGTACCCTTGCAATGGTATTGCTCCTGCCACTTCTTTCTTAATGACCTCGAACTCTTCTTGAGCTTCCTCCGACCAATGAAATTCGGTGTTTTCTCTCGTGAGTAGCCTCATGTGGTGGGTCTTGGAGGCAAAGTGCTGTACGAACTTCCCGTAGTACTCTGCCATTCCCAGGAATGATCTAACTTCTTCCTTGTTGGATGGCGGGGGTGCTTCGCAGATCGCCTTCACATTTTCTGCCTTCGGGGTAACTCCTCGCACCCGTATTTCGTGTCCTAGGTATGTCACCTTCTCCATTCCAATCTGGCACTTGGCCCATTCTGCTGTGAGGCCCTTCCTTTCCAGGATCCCTAGTACCTCACCAAGTTTCTTGTCATGGTCGGGTCTGTCTCTTCCCATCACTAGTATGTCGTCCTGGAAGTATTGGACGCCAGGCGTGTCCTTGAACAATTGGTGCATAAGTTACTGGAACACGGCTGCCGCCGAGGCCAGCCCGAAGGGCATGCGGCGGAATTGATAGCACCCGAATGGAGTGATGAATGAGGTCAGTTTACGACTCTCCGGGTGTAGGGCGATCTGGTGATAGGCGGAGGTCAAGTCTATGGTGGAGTACCATCTGATCCCTCTTGTGCTGGCCAACATCTCCTCTATCCTGTGTAAGGGGAATCTCTCTACCACAATGTTCTTGTTCAGCTCGCGCAGGTCGACGCACAGCCGGACCTTGCCGCTGGGCTTCTTAACCACCACCAATGGCGCCAGCCATTCAGCACACGTGATGGGCTCGATGATTCCTTTCTTCTCCAACTCCTGCAGTTCACTCTTCACCTCATCCCTTACCGCCAACGGAATATTTCTCACTTTGTGGGCTACCGGTACTGCACCGTCTTTGAGGATAATTCTGTGTGCGAATTTATCCAGTTTCCCTACCGTGCCCCCAAAGACCGTTGGAAAATCCTTCCTCCATTTGTTGAGGTCTGGCCATGCATCCTGTGCTGTTAGTAGTATTTGTTCCTTACCACCCGGGTCCAACTTGATGCCTAAGTCGCCTTGGTCAAGCCAACCGAGGACTGAGGGGCCTTTCTCTGATACGTAGAGCTTGCAATAGGCGGATCGCCCTCTGAATTCGAAGTTTAGTAGTCTGAATCCGGCCATTGGTATGCGGTCCCCATTGTAAGTGACCGGGCGATGTCCATTCGGGGCCCAGCTGCGGTGCAAACGTCTCCTCCCACACCGCTCTCTGGATGGTGGTGTAGGGTGATCCGGTATCTGCCACCACTTGAATCGCGACGCCTCCTATCGCCATCTCCAGGATCGGCTTCATCGTCCTTTTTCCGTCGACCCCCAGAACCTGGCCTTCCACACTCAGTATCTCGTCATAGATGCAGAGTACCGTTACCACTTCTTCCTCGGCACCATCTTCCTGTGCTTCACCTTCTTGACCGACGTACTTCACAGTATCCTTAGCGGCCTTTTTTCGACATACTTTCTCGTAATGGCCGATTAGTCCGCAAAACATACATTTGGCGCGAAATGTTGGGCACTTCCTGTTGTGCGCCTCATGCGACCAGCTTCCGCATCTATAACATGTCCTTCTGTTGCTTCCCCCTGGTTTTCCTGGGGGGCCTGAGTTGCCTTGCCATTTGCCTGGACCCTTCTCTGACGCTCTCCTGTTCTGATGGTCTCTGCGGTGCTCCTCCTTATCCACCTTGTTCACCATGACGCTAGGCGCCGTTTCTTTCCTAGTCGCCGCTGCACATCGGCACGCCAGTTCGGCCCTTTTGACGATGACTAGCACTTCTTGAAGCGTGGTGTCGCCGCTAGCCCATAACTTGTCCTGCACCGTCGTGCACGTGGTGTGCATCACTACTTTTATAAGTAAACTCATTTTCCCAGTTGGCGTACCTGCACAAGGATGCCAGCTTCCTCAGTGCCGCCACGTACTCCTCCACCGTCTCTCCTGGCTGTTGCTTCCTCTGTTGGAAGTTGAATCTGTCCACTGAGACGCACACAGTAGGTCTGAAATCTTCGTCTAAGTCTTCCATCGCCAGGGCGTACACGTCATCGTCTGTGGACTCTCTCTTTTTCGGAACCAGGCTTTTGTAGATCCTCAGGCCTTCTGGGCCCAGATTCAATAGCAAAATGCATTTTTTCCTCGGTGGTTTGAACTTTTCTTCGCTTTCGTCCTCTAGGACTTCTATGAAATTGTCTATGTATTCCTTCCAGTCCTCCCACTTCATCAGTGGTTCCCCGGGCCTGGGCAGGAACTGAACCGGCGCATTTGCGAATCCCGCTTGCATGCTCATCTTCTCAGCCTTGGCCACTGGTTGCGCACTTCCTTGACCTCTCGGGGTTCCGGGCGTGTTGTCTTGCCCTTCCCCGTTCACTTGGGGTTGGGGACTAACTGCCTCAGCCCCTTCCCGCTTAGGTGAAGTATCCAGCGCGGTCCCCTTTGGGTCGTGGGTCGTGGCTCGCTTTTGGCGCACTTCCTGCCGCTGTTCCAGCTGGTGTACTCACTGTGGGTTGACTTCTCGCTCCTCTGTGCTCTTAACGGCTCTGCCACGCTCCTTGGGGTGGTTGTGTGGGGTAGCGCCGACTTATTCTGGCCCCTTGTCCTTCTGGATAAGTTGCACTGTGGCTCTGTCTGGCTCTTCAGGCACAGCTGAACATTCGGTGCTGTGAGGGGGTGGGGGGTCTGTCATCCCACCCTCGTCGCCATTGTAATGTGGATGCTTCCCCCCAATGAAACGCTGGAGCCACAGTTGCGTTCGTGCTTGTTTATTTGACTTTATTCCCCCAGGAGCGCCAAGCACGTCCTCAGCTTGTGCCGGCTATCGCGCTTCTCGCTAAGCTGCGCGCGCACCTAACATGGCGGCCGCACGTCACGTAGCCTACGTGACGTGCAATCACTAGAACGCTCACTACACTGCCATAATTCAAAGACACGATCCCTTTCTCTTTTACAGGGTGGTGCCTCGACCCCACGGCGTGACCTGCAGATACGCACCACATTTCCCAGCAGACACCATTATGGAGTCGGGACACTCTAAAAGTAATAGAATACGCTCTGAATGATGGGAGCCAGGAATGAGGTGTGAGCAAACGCCCATGAAGAAGGAGCGCGAAGGCTCCAAATTGCATTGGCAAGGACTAAGAAAATAAGCGGGCCGATATGCTGGTTTTCCTGCAATAAAGGCTGTGTCAATCCACCTGTTTGAAGAGTGCGTCCTCATTGTAGGGCAACTTGTATGGATATATATATATATATATATATATATATATATATATATATATATATATATATATATATATATATATATATATATATATATATATATATATATATATATATATATATATATTGACAAAGGTTTCTGCAAGCCGAAACGCGTCTCTTGAGCTCGGGGTCGAGGAAGACCCAGGAAAATAAAGATGCCTTATTCCAGAAGCTTTCCTGTACGTGCCTTCTCTCTGGGAGCAGGATTGTTTGTATATATATATATATATATATATATATATATATATATATATATATGCCGAAAACGTCATATCCTTATCAAAAGACAATAAGTTGAGGCCCATACGCATTTCACGGTGAAGTTTTATTAGCGCTCACACCCAATGCGTTTCGCAGCCGCTCATTCATGGAGTTACTCACACACCTAGTCAGTCATGCAAAGAATCAATCACAGTCCCATTTCTTCATCTATACAGTTATACACACATAACCTTACTTATTCAAACATATAATAACACATACTTACTGTCATTTACAATCACTGATACAAGTTCAAGTTCAAGTTCAGAGATTTGTATAGTGCACTGCTCACCCAGAGGGTCTCAAGGCGCTTGAGGGAGAGGGTGGTACTTACTTATCGAATATCCAAGTTTTTAGCTGCTTTCTGAAGGAGAGGTGGTTCTGTACAAGGCGGAGGTGGGTGGGGAGAGAATTCCAGGTTTTGGCCACTAAGTAGGAGAAGGATCTTCCCCCCATGGTGGATCTATGGATATGTGGAATTGCGGCGAGGGCTTGATTGGACGATCGTAGTTGGCGGGTGGGGGTGTAGAAGGACAGTCGCGTGTTGAGGCATTCGGGTCCTAGGTCGTAGAGGGCTTTGTGTGCATGGGCGAGGAGACGGAACGTTATTCTTTTGTTGGCGGGGAGCCAGTGGAGGTCTTTCAGGTGATATGGGAGCTTGACGGGGGATGTCCAGTATGAGTCTAGCTGAGGCGTTTTGGATGCGTTGGAGTTTTTTTTGTAGTTTGGCTGTGGTTCCGGCGTAAAGGGTGTTTCCGTAATCCAGTCGGCTTGTGACCAGTGCATGGTTGACCTTCTTTCTTGATTCGGTGGGGATCCAGCGGAAGATTTTTTTGAGCATGCGTAGGATGTTGAAGCATGAAGATGAGATGGCATTGACTTGTCTGGTCATCAAGATGGAGGAGTCCAGGATGAAGCCCAGGTTACGTGCGTGGTCCGTAGGTATGGGTGCAGTTCCCAGGGCCGGTGGCCACCATGAGTCGTTCCAGGCGAAGGGGGATGATCCTAAGATGAGGACTTCCGTTTTGTCCGATTTCAGTTTTAAACGGCTGTTCTTCACTCATTCGGCTACTTCTTTCATTCCTTCGTGTAGGTTGGTTTTGGCGGTTTTTAGGTCTTTGGTGAGGGAGAGGATCAGCTGGGTGTCGTCTGCGTAGGAGATGATGTTGAGGTTGTGTTGGCGTGCGATGGATGCGAGGGGGCTCATTTATATGTTGAAGAGGGTGGGACTGAGTGATGATCCTTGTGGTAAGCCGCAGATGACTTCGGTGGCCTCTGATTTAAAAGGGGGGAGGCGGACTCTCTGGGTTCTTCCGGCGAGGAACGAGATGATCCAGTCCAATGCTTTTCCTTGTATTCTGATGTTGCGTTGTATGAGGGTTGTATGCGGGTGCTATGACAGACTGTGTCGAAGGCGTCGGAGAGGTCAAGTAGGATGAGGGCAGCTTTTTCTCCGTTGTCTAGTAGAGTTCGAATGTTGTCGGTTGCTGCGATGAGGGCGGTTTCGGTGCTGTGTTTGGCTCGGAAGCCGGACTGTGAGGGGTCGAGGGATTTGTTGGATTCGAGGAAGGCGGCGAGCTGAATGTTGACGGCTTTCTCAATAACTTTGGCAGGGAATTGGAGGAGCGATATGGGGCGGTAGTTCTTAAGTTCAGTAGGGTCTGCTGTGGGTTTCTTCAGAAGGGCGCTGAGTTCGGCTTGCTTCCAACTTTCCGGGAAGGTGGCGGAGTTGAGGGAGCAGTTAATGACATCTCGGAGATGGGGTGCGATGATGGAGTCTGCTTTGTTGAAAATGTGGTGGGGACATGGGTCGGTTGGCGATCCTGAGTGGATGGAGTTCATCAGGCAGATGGTGTCTTCAGTGGTGATTGGGTTCCAGGCACAAAGGTTGTCGGAGGGGGGTTTAAATTCGGAGGTGGGTGGAGTCCTGTGGTCTCCGGACTGGTTTTCAAAGCTGTTATGTATGTCGGCGATTTTGTTGTAGAAGAAAGAGGCTAGAGAGTCGCAGAGGTCTTGGGAGGGAGTGTGGTCGTTGGTGCCGGCGGTGGCGTTGGTAAATTCTTTGACTATGTTGAATAGTTCCTTGCTGTTGTGAGCGTTGTTGTCAAGTTGATCCTTGAATGCTGATTTCTTGGTGGATCGGATCAGTTGGTGGTGTTTGCTGGTGGCGTTCCTGAAGGTGGTCAGGTTGTCAGTGGTTGGGTTTTTCTCCAGGCTTTCTCGAGGGTGCGACATAACTTCTTGGATTTCTTAAGGTCATCGTTGAACCAGGGGGCTTTTTTGCTATCTTGCTTGATTTGATGGTTTTTCAAGGGTGCTAGTACGTCGGTGCTGTGGGTGATCCATTGTGTGAGGTTGGTGGCTGCTTGGTTTGGGTCCGATGTTTTGGCAGGAGGCTTTTGGTGAAGCGATGTGAAGAGCTGGTCGTGGTAATTTTGTTCCAGTTTCTTTGGGGAATAGGTTGTGGGGGGTTGTGGGTCGTGGTCTTTTTGTAGTTGAAGTGAACGCAGCTGTGGTCCGTCCAGTGGAGAGCTGTGGTGTGATTGAAGGAGATGTGCTTGCTGGAGGTGAAGATTGGGTCGAGCGTGTGTCCAGCATAGTGGGTGGGGGTGTCGACAAGTTGTTCGAGTCCGAGGTTGGCCAGGTTGGCCAGAAGGGTGGTGGTGTTGCAGTTGTTTTTCTTTTCCAGGTGGAAGTTGAGGTCTCCCAGTAGAATGTAGTCCTAGGAGGGGAGGGCGTGTGGGCTGATGAATTCAGTAACGTCTTTGCTGAATTGTGGGTATCTTAGAGAGAGGGTACCCCACTATCTCCAGGGAACAACGGAACAGAAATAGAATATAATAGAATATATGCTAAAAAATGTAAAGTCCCTAGAAGTGTGCATTGATAACGGAACAGACAAACACTGCAAGAAAGTATAAAACTAAAATAGTGCAGAGAACTAAGCAGTATACCCTGGTAGATATAAAAATATAATCCAATGTCCTTTTGCCCCTATAGAACATATCCAGTTCTTAAAAGGAGATAACCAGTCCTATGCCCATTCGAGAAGATTTTTATCAAATTTTAAGGTAAGATGGAAAAAAGTGAATTCTACCAGAACCTATGACCAGCCCCTATCCTGGGGGGATAAGGGGAGACACATAGTAAATATACTGTTTTCTGTCAATATAGATATACAGCCAAGCACCCTAAAGACTTGAAAAATAAGAACAGACATCCAACTACAGGGAGCTCATCCTATGTGAAAGAGGTAAACAGTTTGAGCAGCTATCGTCTAATAACATAAACTAAACAAACAGACCAGACTAACTAATATATTCCAATATCTCCTGATATACCCCGATAGGAATAAGATTTGAAAGACTGAAGAAACATTCCGAATATCATAAGTATACCAGCTTGGATCTCCTCCCTCATATAGAAGGGGTAAGAATGTGCACTGTATGTACCAATTTGTCTGAAAGTGCTGTACAAAAGCTACCTTACCTACCCTTATCAATTTCCACAACGAAATGGACTCGGAGGTACTAGAGATGTCTAAATATAACAATGTCAGGAGAAGTCCTAAACATAGAGCGAACACAGAATGATGTACGTGTACATAGAAATAAATAGACATGGCACGTAACTGAATTACTGTACTATAAAGAGCCATAATGTAAGATACAGACTGTATGAACATATCATGGTATAGGATGGAGGTAGAAGAACCTCAGAACAAGAGAGGCTAATAACCTGTATACAAAAGTAAATGATACCCTACCTTTCTCTCCGTATATTTACAGAGAAGGTGCCAGTCACCATTGACTGAAGAGAGTAACCCCAAATTAAGAAGTCCTGAAGAAGGTGCCACAGTACCATTTGTTCAGCACCGAAACGCGTCGACGCATCCTTTACACACAGAGAATCCAACCAGGGCCCAGTGAACAATTGATGTACATGCACTATTGTTACAGTTGTTCATATTGATAAAAGAACTACAGGCCTTTGGATCCAGAGACAAACAGTGGCAAAATTATCAAGAGGCCACATCTGTTTTTAGGGGGTTGTTTACTAATAGGTCTTTGACTATTGCTTTCATGTGTAAATTATGATGTGATGAAATGATATGTATGTGTTTTTCTTTGTCATTAATTTTTAAATTAGAACTGTTTAGATATGTGATGAAGTGTTATGATTAACTTTTTATATATTTTTTCTTTTCAAAGAATATCTCTTTGAAATTTTAAACTGTATTGTTCAAGCGCTTAAATTTTTTATGTATATGTTTTTTATTAAAAATAGATTGTGAACGATCCAATTTTGGTGTGGAAATTAATATGTACTCCCTATAGGGTAGTTTTCCCTATTAATGTCTGTATGTGTACCTATAGTGGTATGAAAGTGTAACGAGTGTCCACCCAGGGATTTCCTTTTGATTTGCTGAATTGTGTGCAGGGTCCTGGTGGCCTGTAGATGAGGGTGCCTCTGAGTGTGGTCTTGGGGTCGGTGTGGATCTGGAAGTGAAGGTGTTCGGCGGTAGAAAGGTGGTCGTCGGAACTGGTCGTGATGTGGATGGTGTTCTTATGGACGATGGCGATGCCTCCTCCTGTTTGGTTGGTGCCGTCCTTACGGATGATCTTGTAGCCGTCCGGGATGGCTATGGCGATGTCGGGTGCTGATGAGGCGTTCCTCCAGGTTTCTGTAAGGAAGGCGACATCCGGCGATGTGGTGTCGAGTAGGTTCCAGAGTTCAATGGCGTGTCTGTGGACCAAGCGGGTGTTGAGTAGGATGCATTTTAGGTGGTTAGTGTCGGAGCTCTGATTGGAGTCTGTGGATTTGGTGTTGACCCTGATGCAGTCGAACTAGCAGGAGTGGCAGGTGAAGGGTCCATGGGTGTGTCCTGGCGCGGCTTGGTAGTAGATCGGTGGGCGGCCGGGGTTAAGGGCTGAGAGGGTAGCGGCATCGTATGTTATGCGGGCGGAGTGGATTTTGCAGGGGCCAGGGGGTCTGGTGCTGGGCGCGGTCCAGGCACGGACAGGTGTAGACGGGCTTACCTTTGGCGCACCTTCGCCAATGCGAGCAATGCAGGCACCAGATCAATTTAAATGCAGCAAAGCAATGCGAGCAGCACAACGATACCCTGGACAGACCAGGGGCCCTGGGGAGCGACCGTACAGTCACTTACGCAATCACAGGCTCTCATTTTTTTTAAATCTGTTTTATTGAAACACTTGACATACAGTTACATTTCTTGTGTGTATAATTCAAAGGGGAAACAGTGATTTGAGTAGCTCGTACAATATCTGAGCGAATGTTGACGACGGTTGAAGACCCAATAAATGCACTCATTAGCAAATAACACCATCAGCTGTAATGGGGACAGTCTCTGCATTCACCATAATGGACACTCCATCATTGCATTACAACTTATTTCGCAGTGTCGATCCCACCAGAATATCTGGCCCTACCCTTCAAGACGGGCAGTCTTCTGGCCAGCTGTACCCCTGTTGCCCACAACCCTCTGGCCAGTGATGCAGCGTGTTGTTCCTCGATGGTGTATATAACCAACCAGGCCCGGTTCCGGGCGACGTATATGAGTGCCGTGGGCGGCTAGAACGTTCAGAGTGTTGTCGCGGTGTGGTAGAGGGTTGCGGCAGGGGCCGCTATGTGTGCTACAACCTCGTGTTTGGTCGTCGTGTGCAGAAAAGTAAGAAATTTGTTTGAGAAAGGCAGTTCCAGCGTAGTCAACCGGGGGGCGACAGTTGCTGCAATTACCTTTGACCCAACCGGGGGAAATAGGAAAGAAACTGGGGGTGTAATGAACCTTAACTCGGGAGGGGGAGGGAGTGCTGCAGTATGGGTCCTGACGTGCTAGGTCCGGGTAGAGTGGCTACGCAGGGTGCTGGTGTCTAGTGTTCGCGGGGCGACGGTTCGGGTGGCGTGTGGAAGCTTTAAGGCCCGGGGCGGGGCTGCACCGTTGGAGTCGGCCGTGTGTGTGGCCCCGTCCGACTAGGGGGGCTCGGGGGGGGAAGAAGGGGGGGAAATGGGGGGGGCGAGAGAGAGGCTGCGGGGGTGGTAGCTTATGTCTATATGTGTGCGGCTCTTGTTTCTCCCCATTGCTATGCATCATTCTACCCAAATGTGTCCCTTCACTACAATCACAGGCTCTCATGTATAGTCATTAATATATGCCAACTCTCACATGCACATACACATGTACTTACTTGAACATGTAGCACTGAGATATCCATTCACTCACCAACACACCCATGCACACAGTCAACCGCCCATACAGCTGTTTCCACATGCACTCTTGAACCAATACACCAAGTGAATCAACTGCTCACACATCTATGCACAGAGTCACACACCTCCCACCACCCCCACACACACTCACCCTCACATACAAATACTTGGGCAACCAATCAATAACCCATATAGCCACTCATATAGCTACTAATCAACACATGCAGCAGCTTACACAACAACAGACATAATGATGCACACATTCAGATAGTGTAGTCACTAACTCATGCATTCAGTAAGACACATTTAATCACTCACTCATACAGTCAGTCACGCACCTACTAAATCCTTCATCCACACACTCATACATACACTCATTCTTCAATATGTAAAACATATTTTAATTTTACAGAAACACACATTCACTGGATGATGTCATCAGTGATGTCATTTGAGATGTCATCAGTGATGTCATTAGTGATGTCATTTGAGATGTCATCAGTGATGTCATCAGTGATGTCACTGACCATGTCATGAATGATGTAATATGTGACGTCATCAGCAGTGCATTGCAGGCGCGCAAGTTATAGTGAGTCCAACTAACTATAACGTGGGAATTTCATGGTTTATGTCAGTAAAATTTCCAGCTAACTATAACTGGTGTGAAACCTATGGTTTTTTCAGTGAATTTAATAGGTTTTTTAAATGCTAATTCCTAACTATAACTGGTTTGAAACCTATGTTTTTTTCAGTGAATTTCATAGGTGTTTTAAATGCTAATTCCTAACTATAACTGGTGTGAAACCTATGGTTTTTCAGTGAATTTCATAGGTTTTTAAAATGCTAATTCCTAACTATAACTGGTGTGAAACCTATGGTTTTTTCTGTGAATTTCATAGGTTTTTTAAATGCTAATTCCTAACTATAACTGGTGTGAAACCTATGTTTTTTTCAGTGAATTTCATAGGTTTTTAAAATGCTAATTCCTAACTATATAAGGGCCTCAAGCCTATGAAATGTAATATTGTTTATAATGAATCCTATATTGTACATTTACATAATACTTTAAAAAAAATTTTTTTTAAATTTGTTTTGCCCTGGTGCGCTCCCGGTGCGCGCCCCGGTGAGCGCACCGGAAAGCGCACTTTAACGGCGCGCCCCGTGGCGCGCACCGGTGAGCGTCCCGTTAGCGCTATTGCCGCGAACGAAAACATCATTGTGACGTATCGTGTAGCCGCGTCCACGTGATACGCACGGCGTAAGCGCACCCGGAAGCACTCGAGCGAATACGATCGCGCAACATAAGCATTCGACGCGCTTACGCGACGTGCCCCTGGGCGCGCCCCAGGCCGCGCCCCGGGGCGCGTAGTGTAAGCGCGTCGGGTCATGTGATCTAAAAATAACACTTTTTATTGGTTCAGGACAGTTTTGGTTTCCAAATGATGAAAGCCCTGGTCATGTGGCCTTAAAATAACTCTTTTCATTGGCTGTTATCAGTTTTTTTTACAACTAATGAAAACCCCACCCATTTCCTCTTTCACTTTGGAGACAGCAAGACCTGTTTTTTTCTGTCCTACCATTTTGTGCAAAGAATGGCAGCTAGACCATCCAGCAGTAGTGAGGACTCAGATGGCTTCATTTAGGAACAGCCTCCTCAGCCCAAAATCAAGGAGCATTTTATTTGGAATTTTTTTCAATACCTGAGGGATTTAAAAAGGTGAATGCTCCCAAAGTAGAATGCCTAATCTGCCATACTGTGCTTTCCCGAGGAGATCCAAAAAGGAAGTACAGTTTTGGCAATTCGACAATGATTCGCCACGTCCAACGCAGGCACCCCCAGAACTATGCCCGGGAGAGTATCCGAGACCTGGCACGTAATCCCCCAAGGGATGGTGCCTCTACATCTACAGGAGGAGCCACAACATCAGGGAGAGGACGTGCAGCGGAATTGGAGATGATTCCAAACATTCAACCTGTTTTTAGTGGCATTACTATAAAGTGCAAGCAATGCGATGAACTGCTTTGCTATGGTGAGCAGAGCATCAAGCTCATTGCACGCAAGAGGCAAGAACACCGCTGCCTTCCCCAGCCCTAATTTTTCCCCTTTTTTTTTGCTCCTGTTGAGCAGTTTTGCATTCCCTGTTTTTGTTTTTGTTCTGAAAAAAACAACAAAAAGAAGAAAAAAAACAGTTCTTTTTAGAACTACCTCCAAATGATAAAAAAGGCTACATTTTTTGAAAACTCTGAGACCGAGACACAAGATGGCGGCCGCTCCGGACTGTTTAGAATGTTTACAGACACCCGAGAGACAATCAGCTTTCCGCGTGCAAGTCGCGTAGCGCGCCCGGAGAGCTCTCCGGTGCACGTACTGGGGCGCGGCCATAGATATATATAATTGTTTGAACCTAAATTACTCAAAATCCACTGGAGCACATATCTTGAGACATAGCAAAGGCACATCGGGCTACCAGTCCCTACAATTTTGCCAGGTTTGGTGGAAATCCATTCAGCCGTTCGGGCTAAAAGTGAGGTCGACCGCCCTATGGAAATTAACATGGGGAAAACACGTTTTGGGACCCCCCTTTTATCTCGGCCCCCGCTTGACGAATCCCCCCAAACTTTCAGGGAAGGACCGGAGCGCCGCGAAGCAAATTTGAGGAAATTATCAGGCAGATTCCTCAACCGGCGCCAAAGTTATTCACAATTGAATGTTGTGATTTTGCATTGAAAATAATCCTAACTATAACTACCTACTGGCGACCGCCAGTAGGTAATATATATATATATATATATATATTCAAGAAACTTGCACTCAGCAATTGAAGACACCCACGCAGCGTCAGTTTCATCCTTAATTTGCAGAACAGCAGCAGCAGTCAGGGGATCTCCTTCAAACAAAGTTCACCCATTTGCCAACGCGTTTCAGAATAACCTAATGCGGCCAGCTTTATTGTAATTGCTATTTTTATCCACACCTAATGTATGTTTTTATCTTTCTTGGTTTTTATTTTTATAAGTAAACTCAAGTTTTTGAGATATATTGATTGCGCTGGTCCAATTATTCTGTCTATTTTTTATGTCTTAATGAAAAGTCAATTTTATTTACTGTTATGATTTGCATTGTTTGCATCGAATAAAGTAATACTTGATGACAAACACACATATATACACCCATACATTCTCAGAGAGATGATCACTGAAAAAGAAGACATGCACTTATGGAGCCACACATGCATATACAAGCACAGGCACACAACCACATATACATATTCAGGGACACAAACATACACTTGAATCCAATATGTTGCTTCTGTTTTGAAATAAAAGTTCTCACTCCAGAACTGATTTTTTAGGATGTGGGCATGGAGATAGTGGAATGTAAAACAGATTAAAAAACAGCAGACAGGAGTAATTGGGTGCATGGATGACTGGATAAGTGAATGGAAATTGGAATGGAAAAATGAACACAAGGTTTGATAGCTATTAGAGTACAGCTAGATAAATGTGTGAGTGAAAGCATGAATGACTGATTTGGTACACCGAGTGAGAGTATGTATCGCAACACTAATGTTGGTGGCCACACCCACCACTGTGCTCAGTTGTTTATCAAAGCACTCACACATTCATCCACCCTTGCATCCAGTCACTCACTCAGGCATCTTCTACAATAGTTCATATGACAGGTCTTCAGCAAGAAGATAGATTCCTATCCAGCTATACATCAATATCCTTACACTTAACATGTATCAAGCATTTTTGATTAAGAAATCAGTTATTGCTCACCTGCCAGGATATCAGCTTCGTCCATGAACTGGGTGCTGAACAGGGTTACTCGGCCAGCCTTGCGCTCTTTCAGAAGGGTCCACACATGATGTCGAGAGCAGGGATCAAGGCCAGCAGTTGGCTCATCAAGTAACAAGACCTGTTTTAAATACAGTATGAGAAATATTTCATCAAGAACATATGTTTAACCAGATACTTGATTGGTATGAATTCACAGGTAAATTAAGTCACAGATATGTATCACATTATTTAAGGTAAGTTCACAATGAATAATGGACTCCCTTTCAACCATCCAATGCCACTTGCTGACTAAGAAACATTCATCATACATTGATCACTGTTGTAGCAATGAAGAACTTGAAAACAAATGCAGGTATGAAATGTAGTCAAATTATTCCTCTTTTTCATGCCACCAGAAGATATCTGCTCTAGATGGGATCTCTCTGAGCCTTTCACACACACAGACTTAAATTCCGCCCCTGGAGTGTGTGCGCGGCATACAAAATTCACCCAGAGGTAGGCTGTCTCCTTGTCCAACTCCCCATTACCTTGATACACCATGTTGACCAGGGAGGACTGGACCACAAACCTCTGGCATAATCATTGGACTTGAGTTATTCTCTTGACCAGACCTCTAACGCAGACCAAACTTTAATGGCACTCTCTCCACTACACGCTCTATCTGACTGGCTGATCATCATGATGTTCTTTATGCGGTCAGCGAATCTGGGGGGCCTTCGACTTCCACTCTCTACATATTTATCTCCTAGCGATAACAATCACATAGAATAGAAACTGTGTGGCACAATTATTCATCGAGTACCCCTGCTGGATACCAAAGAAAATCAATCTGGGGCAACAGGTAATTGATATTAATAGGACCTCCTCTAAAAAGCCACACATCGCCTTCCAGTAGCTGGTAATTTCCGGGCAGTCAATAAACATGTGCTGGTCATCAGCTGCCGGAAGGTTCCATCTCGGGCAGTGATAGCTTTCAGCTGATATCCTGGATAACTTAGCAGGGGTCCAATATACCCTGTAGGCTGTGAACAGGTGGTTTCTTCTGAGGTTGGCTAGTATGATTATCTTTTGAGACATAGTAAATGCGTCAGACCAGACTTTCTTTATCTTCTCTGGGCTCTCAGTTAGAACATTGCCCCAGAGACTCGCTAATTCGGAGTCCAGACTATCTTTTACAGCCACCTGAGTGTTATACCAGAAGGCGACCTCCCGCTTCCAGCCTCTCCCTCTACCGATGAAATCTAGAATCTGGGTCTCCTCCTCCTTCCCCCAACACTGTCTTCCCCACCATGATGACAATTGGTAGTACTTAAATCTAGTGAGGGACCCCTTAGTTAGATTTACTAGAGATTACCAATCTAAGAGCCGAGTGTTAACACAGAGGTCCCCCCACTTTTCCAAACCTACTTCTTTCAGTGGCTGTGCCAATCGATCTAACAAACAGTCCGGGGTGCCCGGGGAGTCCCATATTGGGGCTTGTACGTTGTAATAGGGGATCCCCAGAACCCTCCGGATATATCGCCAGATTTTAAGTGCCGCCTGTAGAATCTTCAGGCGTACCTTTTTGTAAAATTTTTGGTCTCCGAATTTATAAAGAAAAAATTCAAAACCCTGTGGCTGGTCCGATAACATTGCCTGGAAGAGACGGCCATGCGAGGAGGAGTCTAACTTATTGGCCAAAATTCTAAAGTTCTTGAACTGGAAGTCATAGCAGTATAAAAACAAATCAGGTAAAGCCAAGCCTCCCAACTTCAGCCCTCTCCTCAATTTCTTCCAGGCTATCCTGGGTGATTTTGTGGCCCAGATAAATGATCCAATTATCCCTTGGAGGCTAGCAATATCCTTGGGAGTAAATGATAGGGGTATGGTGTTAAACAAAAAAGTTATTTTGGGGAGGATGGTCATTTTAACCAAATTCACTCTTCCATAAATGATTAAGGGCAGACCCCCACCTAGATAGTAACTTACTTACTTCCTTCACCACTTCTGCCAGCTAGTTTTAGAAGTATCTGCTAATTTCTGTGTAAGATATATTCCCAAATATCTAATTTTTTGTTTAGCCCCCTGTACCGGGGCTACGTTATTCCAACTCATTATATCGGTTTTCTCTTTATTGATTTTGTAGCCCAATACCCTACCAAAATGTTCAGCTAGTTTAAATAACCTGAGAATTGCCTCAGCATGGTTTGCAGTGTATAGGAGGAGATCATCTGCGTATAATGCTGTTTTAAGTTCTAACTTCCCCATTTTTAAAGGTGAAATAGCTGAGTCCAATGTCAGGGAGCATACAAAGGGCTCGATATAAACATCAAACAGGAGGGAGGACAGGGGACAGCCCTGCCTGGTACCTCTGGAGATGTTAAACCAATCTGTCAGAACGCCATTATTCAGGACTTTGGCCCGGGAGCTCCTATATAGGGATTTAACTCCCTCAATAAAGATGGAAGGAAACCCAAACCTTGTCATTGTCTCCCAGAGGTACACCCAATTAACTTGATCGAATGCTTTAGCAGCATCAATTGCTACAATGGTGAGTGGCAGTCCTCTCTCCTCTGCTAAATCTATTGCCCCAATCACCTGAAACGTGAGCTCGTTGAGCTGCCGGCCAGGTATAAAACTTGATCTGGGTGAATGTTTGTCTTGATAACTTTTGCTAATCTGGTTGCTAGTATTCCAGAAAATATCTTCAGATCTGAGTATGAAAGGGAAATCGGTCTATAAGACTCGATTTTTTGGGGATATTTATTCGGTTTAACTATTAAGGCGATAGTAGCTTCCAGCCAAGAAGGGGGAATACCATCTCCTTGTAGAAGAATTGTGTTAAAAAGTGTCATAAGCACGGGCAAGATTTCCTCCAAATTATCTGCATATACCTCTATCGGCAGGCCATCAGGACCAGCGGCTTTACCTCGGCTCATTTTCTTAACTTGCACCCTTATCTTCCCCTCTGTGATCTCACTAGCTAACAAGATCTTATCTGATTCACACAATTGGGGCAAATCCCTCAAGCCTAACCAGGCCTCAACATCCTCAACTCCAAGGCTGCTACCTTCTTGGTATAACCCCCTCATAAAACCCCTTGCCTCCTCCCTAATCGCTTCTTCCTCAACTATCAGCAACCCCCGAATCCCGCTGAATAAGTGAATCAATATTATTCCTGCTCCTCTCTGACCTCGACTTCCAGGCCTGGAGAGCACCACACTTCTCCCCGTACTCAAAGTTCTTCAATCTACTGACCTCCCACTTATCCTTGATGGCTTTATCACTATTTATAGCTTTGAATACTGCTTGAAGTTCTAGCAGTTCTTTTTCCAACCTCGGGATGTTATCCCTCTCTGTCAGGGCCGCTAGCTGTAGTTGTAATTCTTTCTTTTTTATGGCTTCAAGGTCATCGGTCTCCCTTTTCTTAATGGATCTCCTCTTATAACTCATCTGTGAACTCAAAATACCTCTTAAATAGGCCTTTAAAGATTCCCAGACTAGTTGCTCGGTACCTGAGCCTATATTGAAATGTAATTTAATTTTGCGTGTTTATATAGCGCTAGAATCACTCCCGGGGGAGTATCTCCGCGCTTCGACCGCTGCGAAACCCTTCCTGGCTTCCCTGAGAGATGGTCCCTTAATGGGTATCTCCAGGGTGAGACCAGGCATCCCCGGCGGTCTGGTGGGGCCGTTAGAGAAGATGAGGCAAGCTAATGCCCAGAGTTGCCGAGTGTGATCGCTGATCAGAGTGGGCACCAAGGCGAGAGAATTATCGAGTCCGCTGACCCTGGTCTAGAAACCTGGCGCGCCGGGAATCGAACCCTGGTCTCGGGCCGTCCTCTGCTCTCGGGTCTGCCGCCTCTAACCAGTGAGCCACACTACTTCACTTCAAATAAAGAAACTCAATAATACTTTCTTTGACCTTGGACTTAATTTGATCATCCAACAGGAGCGTTCTATCTAAAGTCCATCTAACCTCTATGGGCCTAATCCTAAGGTTTATTAATAGTTCCACCACTGACTGGTCAGAAATACCTGCTGGAATATGGGATACCGATACTATGTCTGGCAGTAATACGTGATCGACCAAAAAATAATCAATTCTCGTATATTGCTTGTATTTTTTGCTGTAGAAGGAATATTCTCTTACAGCGCCATATTTAACTCTCCACACATCCTGTAAGTTAAAATCCTTCATGATGTTCCTAAGAGCTAATAGAGAGTTCGTTGGTACACAATATTTTACTCTAGAGGTACGGTCTAACTGCTTGTCAAGGACCAAGTTAAAGTCTCCCCGTAATCTTATCGGCGCTGTGTATTGCAATAAAATAGCCCTCTAATTTTAAAAGAAAACTAGAATTATCTTCATTCGAGCCATAATACACTGCGAGCGTAAAGGATGAACTACCTATGGAGAGGACTGCCGCCAGCCATCTGCCGGACTGATCAGTATCCCATTTCTGGACCTTAATCCCCTTATTTGCCCTAACAATGATGGCTACCCCCCCTAGAGCTTCCCTTCTGCCTTGAACATAGTACCTCCTGAACCCAACCCAATTTAGCAAAGATTTGTTCACATGACTTGGCCTCTAAGTGAGTTTCCTGCAACAAGTAGACATGAGCTTCCGAATTTTTTAAATATTCACAGACCCTAGATTGCTTTCTCCCCCCGCCTATACCATTTAGATTCCAGGAGAGGAATGTATTACTGATTACTCTGCTCACAGCCATAGCCATAACCTGGCCCAAAACTTCCCACCCTCCAGAGCTCTAACCAACATGACTAATGTTGCAACATATGAGGACAGTTATTTCTTTTCACCCCCCCCCCCCCTCTGTGACCCCTCCCTAACCCTCCCCCAGGTCATTATTCTCAGTGACAAAATGTCTTCTCTTTGTTTTCACTCAGACAAAATCTTAAATAAAATGTATACTTAT
>NW_028254885.1:0-12100 GCF_964263255.1 Lissotriton vulgaris | reverse complement strand
GTGAACTGACGTTCAAAAATAAAACATTTGAAAACGGACCATTTTCCACATTTCTGAAGCATGACGTAATGGGTGGGTGTTCTCTCTTTTGTCGAAAATCAGCCGTTTTTGCTCGAACATTAAATGCCTCCAAATGGTATTTAATTAACTTCCCGAGCCCCTGGAAGCATGAAAATCACTTTAAACATGCTAATTTTAGCTCTAACACTGATGATCCACCTACAAATGTGAACTGACGTTCAAAAATAAAACATTTGAAAACGGACCATTTTCCACATTTCTGAAGCATGACGTAATGGGGGGGTGTTATCTCTTTTGTCGAAAATCAGCCGTTTTTGCTCGAACATTAAATGCCTCCAAATGGTATTTAATTAACTTCCCGGGGTGAAGAAACCCTTTTTGAGAACTCAGAGTGAGTAAATTGGCCATTTTCATGCACTTTTAACCATTCCATAAATCTTGTGTTTTGGGCCCCTGGAAGCATGAAAATCACTTTAAACATGCTAATTTTAGCTCTAACACTGATGATCCACCTACAAATGTGAACTGACGTTCAAAAATAAAACATTTGAAAACGGACCATTTTCCACATTTCTGAAGCATGACGTAATGGGGGGGTGTTATCTCTTTTGTCGAAAATCAGCCGTTTTTGCTCGAACATTAAATGCCTCCAAATGGTATTTAATTAACTTCCCGAGCCCCTGGAAGCATGAAAATCACTTTAAACATGCTAATTTTAGCTCTAACACTGATGATCCACCTACAAATGTGAACTGACGTTCAAAAATAAAACATTTGAAAACGGACCATTTTCCACATTTCTGAAGCATGACGTAATGGGGGGGTGTTATCTCTTTTGTCGAAAATCAGCCGTTTTTGCTCGAACATTAAATGCCTCCAAATGGTATTTAATTAACTTCCCGAGCCCCTGGAAGCATGAAAATCACTTTAAACATGCTAATTTTAGCTCTAACACTGATGATCCACCTACAAATGTGAACTGACGTTCAAAAATAAAACATTTGAAAACGGACCATTTTCCACATTTCTGAAGCATGACGTAATGGGGGGGTGTTATCTCTTTTGTCGAAAATCAGCCGTTTTTGCTCGAACATTAAATGCCTCCAAATGGTATTTAATTAACTTCCCGAGCCCCTGGAAGCATGAAAATCACTTTAAACATGCTAATTTTAGCTCTAACACTGATGATCCACCTACAAATGTGAACTGACGTTCAAAAATAAAACATTTGAAAACGGACCATTTTCCACATTTCTGAAGCATGACGTAATGGGGGGGTGTTATCTCTTTTGTCGAAAATCAGCCGTTTTTGCTCGAACATAAATGCCTCCAAATGGTATTTAATTAACTTCCCGGGGTGAAGAAACCCTTTTTGAGAACTCAGAGTGAGTAAATTGGCCATTTTCATGCACTTTTAACCATTCCATAAATCTTGTGTTTTGGCCCCTGGAAGCATGAAAATCACTTTAAACATGCTAATTTTAGCTCTAACACTGATGAATCCACCTACAAATGTGAACTGACGTTCAAAATAAAACATTGAAAACGGGACCATTTTCCACATTTCTGAAGCATGCCTAATGGGGGGGGTGTTATCTCTTTTGTCGAAAATCAGCTGTTTTTGCTCGAACATTAAATGCCTCCAAATGGTATTTAATTAACTTCCCGAGCCCCTGGGAAGCATGAAAATCACTTTAAACATGCTAATTTTAGCTCTAACACTGATGATCCACCTACAAATGTGAACTGACGTTCAAAAATAAAAACATTTGAAAACGGACCCATTTTTCCACATTTCTGAAGCATGACGTAATGGGGGGTGTTATCTCTTTTGTCGAAAATCAGCCGTTTTTTGCTCGAACATTAAATGCCTCCAAATGGTATTTATTAACTTCCCGAGCCCCTGGAAGCATGAAAATCACTTTAAACATGCTAATTTTAGCTCTAACACTGATGATCCACCTACAAATGTGAACTGACGTTCAAAAATAAAACATTTGAAAACGGACCATTTTCCACATTTCTGAAGCATGACGTAATGGGGGGGTGTTATCTCTTTTGTCGAAAATCAGCCGTTTTTGCTCGAACATTAAATGCCTCCAAATGGTATTTATTTCACTTCCCGGGTGAAGAAACTCTTTTTGAGAACTCAGAGTGAGTAAATTGGCCATTTTCATGCACTTTTAACCATTCCATTAATCTTGTGTTTTGGGCCCCTGGAAGCATGAAAATCACTTTAAACATGCTAATTTTAGCTCTAACACTGATGATTCACCTACAAATGTGAACTGACGTTCAAAAATAAAACATTTGAAAACGGACCATTTTCCACATTTCTGAAGCATGACGTATTGGGGGGGGTGTTATCTCTTTTGTCGAAAATCAGCCGTTTTTGCTCGAACATTAAATGCCTCCAAATGGTATTTAATTAACTTCCCGAGCCCCTGGAAGCATGAAAATCACTTTAAACATGCTAATTTTAGCTCTAACACTGATGATCCACCTACAAATGTGAACTGACGTTCAAAAATAAAACATTTGAAAAGGGACCATTTTCCACATTTCTGAAGCATGACGTAATGGGGGGGTGTTATCTCTTTTGTCGAAAATCAGCCGTTTTTGCTCGAACATTAAATGCCTCCAAATGGTATTTAATTAACTTCCCGGGGTGAAGAAACCCTTTTTGAGAACTCAGAGTGAGTAAATTGGCCATTTTCATGCACTTTTAACCATTCCATAAATCTTGTGTTTTGGGCCCCTGGAAGCATGAAAATCACTTTAAACATGCTAATTTTAGCTCTAACACTGATGATCCACCTGCAAATGTGAACTGACGTTCAAAAATAAAACATTTGAAAACGGACCATTTTCCACATTTCTGAAGCATGACGTAATGGGGGGGGTGTTATCTCTTTTGTCGAAAATCAGCCGTTTTTGCTCGAACATTAAATGCCTCCAAATGGTATTTAATTAACTTCCCGAGCCCCTGGAAGCATGAAAATCACTTTAAACATGCTAATTTTAGCTCTAACACTGATGATCCACCTACAAATGTGAACTGACGTTCAAAAATAAAACATTTGAAAACGGACCATTTTCCACATTTCTGAAGCATGACGTAATGGGGGGGTGTTATCTCTTTTGTCGAAAATCAGCCGTTTTTGCTCGAACATTAAATGCCTCCAAATGGTATTTAATTAACTTCCCGAGCCCCTGGAAGCATGAAAATCACTTTAAACATGCTAATTTTAGCTCTAACACTGATGATCCACCTACAAATGTGAACTGACGTTCAAAAATAAAACATTTGAAAACGGACCATTTTCCACATTTCTGAAGCATGACGTAATGGGGGGGGTGTTATCTCTTTTGTCGAAAATCAGCAGTTTTTGCTCGAACATTAAATGCCTCCAAATGGTATTTAATTAACTTCCCGAGCCCCTGGAAGCATGAAAATCACTTTAAACATGCTAATTTTAGCTCTAACACTGATGATCCACCTACAAATGTGAACTGACGTTCAAAAATAAAACATTTGAAAACGGACCATTTTCCACATTTCTGAAGCATGACGTAATGGGGGGGTGTTATCTCTTTTGTCGAAAATCAGCCGTTTTTGCTCGAACATTAAATGCCTCCAAATGGTATTTAATTAACTTCCCGGGGTGAAGAAACCCTTTTTGAGAACTCAGAGTGAGTAAATTGGCCATTTTCATGCACTTTTAACCATTCCATAAATCTTGTGTTTTGGGCCCCTGGAAGCATGAAAATCACTTTAAACATGCTAATTTTAGCTCTAACACTGATGATCCACCTACAAATGTGAACTGACGTTCAAAAATAAAACATTTGAAAACGGACCATTTTCCACATTTCTGAAGCATGACGTAATGGGGGGGTGTTATCTCTTTTGTCGAAAATCAGCTGTTTTTGCTCGAACATTAAATGCCTCCAAATGGTATTTAATTAACTTCCCGAGCCCCTGGAAGCATGAAAATCACTTTAAACATGCTAATTTTAGCTCTAACACTGATGATCCACCTACAAATGTGAACTGACGTTCAAAAATAAAACATTTGAAAACGGACCATTTTCCACATTTCTGAAGCATGACGTAATGGGGGGGTGTTATCTCTTTTGTCGAAAATCAGCTGTTTTTGCTCGAACATTAAATGCCTCCAAATGGTATTTAATTAACTTCCCGAGCCCCTGGAAGCATGAAAATCACTTTAAACATGCTAATTTTAGCTCTAACACTGATGATCCACCTACAAATGTGAACTGACGTTCAAAAATAAAACATTTGAAAACGGACCATTTTCCACATTTCTGAAGCATGACGTAATGGGGGGGTGTTATCTCTTTTGTCGAAAATCAGCCGTTTTTGCTCGAACATTAAATGCCTCCAAATGGTATTTATTTCACTTCCCGGGGTGAAGAAACTCTTTTTGAGAACTCAGAGTGAGTAAATTGGCCATTTTCATGCACTTTTAACCATTCCATTAATCTTGTGTTTTGGGCCCCTGGAAGCATGAAAATCACTTTAAACATGCTAATTTTAGCTCTAACACTGATGATTCACCTACAAATGTGAACTGACGTTCAAAAATAAAACATTTGAAAACGGACCATTTTCCACATTTCTGAAGCATGACGTATTGGGGGGGTGTTATCTCTTTTGTCGAAAATCAGCCGTTTTTGCTCGAACATTAAATGCCTCCAAATGGTATTTAATTAACTTCCCGAGCCCCTGGAAGCATGAAAATCACTTTAAACATGCTAATTTTAGCTCTAACACTGATGATCCACCTACAAATGTGAACTGACGTTCAAAAATAAAACATTTGAAAAGGGACCATTTTCCACATTTCTGAAGCATGACGTAATGGGGGGTGTTATCTCTTTTGTCGAAAATCAGCCGTTTTTGCTCGAACATTAAATGCCTCCAAATGGTATTTAATTAACTTCCCGGGGTGAAGAAACCCTTTTTGAGAACTCAGAGTGAGTAAATTGGCCATTTTCATGCACTTTTAACCATTCCATAAATCTTGTGTTTTGGGCCCCTGGAAGCATGAAAATCACTTTAAACATGCTAATTTTAGCTCTAACACTGATGATCCACCTACAAATGTGAACTGACGTTCAAAAATAAAACATTTGAAAACGGACCATTTTCCACATTTCTGAAGCATGACGTATTGGGGGGGTGTTATCTCTTTTGTCGAAAATCAGCCGTTTTTGCTCGAACATTAAATGCCTCCAAATGGTATTTAATTAACTTCCCGAGCCCCTGGAAGCATGAAAATCACTTTAAACATGCTAATTTTAGCTCTAACACTGATGATTCACCTACAAATGTGAACTGACGTTCAAAAATAAAACATTTGAAAACGGACCATTTTCCACATTTCTGAAGCATGACGTATTGGGGGGGTGTTATCTCTTTTGTCGAAAATCAGCCGTTTTTGCTCGAACATTAAATGCCTCCAAATGGTATTTAATTAACTTCCCGAGCCCCTGGAAGCATGAAAATCACTTTAAACATGCTAATTTTAGCTCTAACACTGATGATCCACCTACAAATGTGAACTGACGTTCAAAAATAAAACATTTGAAAAGGGACCATTTTCCACATTTCTGAAGCATGACGTAATGGGGGGGTGTTATCTCTTTTGTCGAAAATCAGCCGTTTTTGCTCGAACATTAAATGCCTCCAAATGGTATTTAATTAACTTCCCGGGGTGAAGCAACCCTTTTTGAGAACTCAGAGTGAGTAAATTGGCCATTTTCATGCACTTTTAACCATTCCATAAATCTTGTGTTTTGGGCCCCTGGAAGCATGAAAATCACTTTAAACATGCTAATTTTAGCTCTAACACTGATGATCCACCTACAAATGTGAACTGACGTTCAAAAATAAAACATTTGAAAACGGACCATTTTCCACATTTCTGAAGCATGACGTAATGGGGGGGGGTGTTATCTCTTTTGTCGAAAATCAGCCGTTTTTGCTCGAACATTAAATGCCTCCAAATGGTATTTAATTAACTTCCCGAGCCCCTGGAAGCATGAAAATCACTTTAAACATGCTAATTTTAGCTCTAACACTGATGATCCACCTACAAATGTGAACTGACGTTCAAAAATAAAACATTTGAAAACGGACCATTTTCCACATTTCTGAAGCATGACGTAATGGGGGGGTGTTATCTCTTTTGTCGAAAATCAGCCGTTTTTGCTCGAACATTAAATGCCTCCAAATGGTATTTAATTAACTTCCCGAGCCCCTGGAAGCATGAAAATCACTTTAAACATGCTAATTTTAGCTCTAACACTGATGATCCACCTACAAATGTGAACTGACGTTCAAAAATAAAACATTTGAAAACGGACCATTTTCCACATTTCTGAAGCATGACGTAATGGGGGGGGTGTTATCTCTTTTGTCGAAAATCAGCCGTTTTTGCTCGAACATTAAATGCCTCCAAATGGTATTTAATTAACTTCCCGAGCCCCTGGAAGCATGAAAATCACTTTAAACATGCTAATTTTAGCTCTAACACTGATGATCCACCTACAAATGTGAACTGACGTTCAAAAATAAAACATTTGAAAATGGACCATTTTCCACATTTCTGAAGCATGACGTAATGGGGGGGTGTTATCTCTTTTGTCGAAAATCAGCCATTTTTGCTCGAACATTAAATGCCTCCAAATGGTATTTAATTAACTTCCCGGGGTGAAGAAACCCTTTTTGAGAACTCAGAGTGAGTAAATTGGCCATTTTCATGCACTTTTAACCATTCCATAAATCTTGTGTTTTGGGCCCCTGGAAGCATGAAAATCACTTTAAACATGCTAATTTTAGCTCTAACACTGATGATCCACCTACAAATGTGAACTGACGTTCAAAAATAAAACATTTGAAAACGGACCATTTTCCACATTTCTGAAGCATGACGTAATGGGGGGGTGTTATCTCTTTTGTCGAAAATCAGCTGTTTTTGCTCGAACATTAAATGCCTCCAAATGGTATTTAATTAACTTCCCGAGCCCCTGGAAGCATGAAAATCACTTTAAACATGCTAATTTTAGCTCTAACACTGATGATCCACCTACAAATGTGAACTGACGTTCAAAAATAAAACATTTGAAAACGGACCATTTTCCACATTTCTGAAGCATGACGTAATGGGGGGGTGTTATCTCTTTTGTCGAAAATCAGCCGTTTTTGCTCGAACATTAAATGCCTCCAAATGGTATTTAAATAACTTCCCGAGCCCCTGGAAGCATGAAAATCACTTTAAACATGCTAATTTTAGCTCTAACACTGATGATCCACCTACAAATGTGAACTGACGTTCAAAAATAAAACATTTGAAAACGGACCATTTTCCACATTTCTGAAGCATGACGTAATGGGGGGGTGTTATCTCTTTTGTCAAAAATCAGCCGTTTTTGCTCGAACATTAAATGCCTCCAAATGGTATTTATTTCACTTCCCGAGCCCCTGGAAGCATGAAAATCACTTTAAACATGCTAATTTTAGCTCTAACACTGATGATCCACCTACAAATGTGAACTGACGTTCAAAAATAAAACATTTGAAAACGGACCATTTTCCACATTTCTGAAGCATGACGTAATGGGGGGGTGTTATCTCTTTTGTCGAAAATCAGCCGTTTTTGCTCGAACATTAAATGCCTCCAAATGGTATTTAATTAACTTCCCGAGCCCCTGGAAGCATGAAAATCACTTTAAACATGCTAATTTTAGCTCTAACACTGATGATCCACCTACAAATGTGAACTGACGTTCAAAAATAAAACATTTGAAAACGGACCATTTTCCACATTTCTGAAGCATGACGTATTGGGGGGGTGTTCTCTCTTTTGTCGAAAATCAGCCGTTTTTGCTCGAACATTAAATGCCTCCAAATGGTATTTAATTAACTTCCCGAGCCCCTGGAAGCATGAAAATCACTTTAAACATGCTAATTTTAGCTCTAACACTGATGATCCACCTACAAATGTGAACTGACGTTCAAAAATAAAACATTTGAAAAGGGACCATTTTCCACATTTCTGAAGCATGACGTAATGGGGGGGTGTTATCTCTTTTGTCGAAAATCAGCCGTTTTTGCTCGAACATTAAATGCCTCCAAATGGTATTTAATTAACTTCCCGGGGTGAAGAAACCCTTTTTGAGAACTCAGAGTGAGTAAATTGGCAATTTTCATGCACTTTTAACCATTCCATAAATCTTGTGTTTTGGGCCCCTGGAAGCATGAAAATCACTTTAAACATGCTAATTTTAGCTCTAACACTGATGATCCACCTACAAATGTGAACTGACGTTCAAAAATAAAACATTTGAAAACGGACCATTTTCCACATTTCTGAAGCATGACGTAATGGGGGGGGTGTTATCTCTTTTGTCGAAAATCAGCCGTTTTTGCTCGAACATTAAATGCCTCCAAATGGTATTTAATTAACTTCCCGAGCCCCTGGAAGCATGAAAATCACTTTAAACATGCTAATTTTAGCTCTAACACTGATGATCCACCTACAAATGTGAACTGACGTTCAAAAATAAAACATTTGAAAACGGACCATTTTCCACATTTCTGAAGCATGACGTAATGGGGGGGTGTTATCTCTTTTGTCGAAAATCAGCCGTTTTTGCTCGAACATTAAATGCCTCCAAATGGTATTTAATTAACTTCCCGAGCCCCTGGAAGCATGAAAATCACTTTAAACATGCTAATTTTAGCTCTAACACTGATGATCCACCTACAAATGTGAACTGACGTTCAAAAATAAAACATTTGAAAACGGACCATTTTCCACATTTCTGAAGCATGACGTAATGGGGGGGTGTTATCTCTTTTGTCGAAAATCAGCCGTTTTTGCTCGAACATTAAATGCCTCCAAATGGTATTTAATTAACTTCCCGAGCCCCTGGAAGCATGAAAATCACTTTAAACATGCTAATTTTAGCTCTAACACTGATGATCCACCTACAAATGTGAACTGACGTTCAAAAATAAAACATTTGAAAACGGACCATTTTCCACATTTCTGAAGCATGACGTAATGGGGGGGTGTTATCTCTTTTGTCGAAAATCAGCCGTTTTTGCTCGAACATTAAATGCCTCCAAATGGTATTTAATTAACTTCCCGGGGTGAAGAAACCCTTTTTGAGAACTCAGAGTGAGTAAATTGGCCATTTTCATGCACTTTTAACCATTCCATAAATCTTGTGTTTTGGGCCCCTGGAAGCATGAAAATCACTTTAAACATGCTAATTTTAGCTCTAACACTGATGATCCACCTACAAATGTGAACTGACGTTCAAAAATAAAACATTTGAAAACGGACCATTTTCCACATTTCTGAAGCATGACGTAATGGGGGGGGTGTTATCTCTTTTGTCGAAAATCAGCTGTTTTTGCTCGAACATTAAATGCCTCCAAATGGTATTTAATTAACTTCCCGAGCCCCTGGAAGCATGAAAATCACTTTAAACATGCTAATTTTAGCTCTAACACTGATGATCCACCTACAAATGTGAACTGACGTTCAAAAATAAAACATTTGAAAACGGACCATTTTCCACATTTCTGAAGCATGACGTAATGGGGGGGTGTTATCTCTTTTGTCGAAAATCAGCCGTTTTTGCTCGAACATTAAATGCCTCCAAATGGTATTTAATTAACTTCCCGAGCCCCTGGAAGCATGAAAATCACTTTAAACATGCTAATTTTAGCTCTAACACTGATGATCCACCTACAAATGTGAACTGACGTTCAAAAATAAAACATTTGAAAACGGACCATTTTCCACATTTCTGAAGCATGACGTAATGGGGGGGTGTTATCTCTTTTGTCGAAAATCAGCCGTTTTTGCTCGAACATTAAATGCCTCCAAATGGTATTTATTTCACTTCCCGGGGTGAAGAAACTCTTTTTGAGAACTCAGAGTGAGTAAATTGGCCATTTTCATGCACTTTTAACCATTCCATTAATCTTGTGTTTTGGGCCCCTGGAAGCATGAAAATCACTTTAAACATGCTAATTTTAGCTCTAACACTGATGATTCACCTACAAATGTGAACTGACGTTCAAAAATAAAACATTTGAAAACGGACCATTTTCCACATTTCTGAAGCATGACGTATTGGGGGGGGTGTTATCTCTTTTGTCGAAAATCAGCCGTTTTTGCTCGAACATTAAATGCCTCCAAATGGTATTTAATTAACTTCCCGAGCCCCTGGAAGCATGAAAATCACTTTAAACATGCTAATTTTAGCTCTAACACTGATGATCCACCTACAAATGTGAACTGACGTTCAAAAATAAAACATTTGAAAAGGGACCATTTTCCACATTTCTGAAGCATGACGTAATGGGGGGGTGTTATCTCTTTTGTCGAAAATCAGCCGTTTTTGCTCGAACATTAAATGCCTCCAAATGGTATTTAATTAACTTCCCGGGGTGAAGAAACCCTTTTTGAGAACTCAGAGTGAGTAAATTGGCCATTTTCATGCACTTTTAACCATTCCATAAATCTTGTGTTTTGGGCCCCTGGAAGCATGAAAATCACTTTAAACATGCTAATTTTAGCTCTAACACTGATGATCCACCTGCAAATGTGAACTGACGTTCAAAAATAAAACATTTGAAAACGGACCATTTTCCACATTTCTGAAGCATGACGTAATGGGGGGGGTGTTATCTCTTTTGTCGAAAATCAGCCGTTTTTGCTCGAACATTAAATGCCTCCAAATGGTATTTAATTAACTTCCCGAGCCCCTGGAAGCATGAAAATCACTTTAAACATGCTAATTTTAGCTCTAACACTGATGATCCACCTACAAATGTGAACTGACGTTCAAAAATAAAACATTTGAAAACGGACCATTTTCCACATTTCTGAAGCATGACGTAATGGGGGGGTGTTATCTCTTTTGTCGAAAATCAGCCGTTTTTGCTCGAACATTAAATGCCTCCAAATGGTATTTAATTAACTTCCCGAGCCCCTGGAAGCATGAAAATCACTTTAAACATGCTAATTTTAGCTCTAACACTGATGATCCACCTACAAATGTGAACTGACGTTCAAAAATAAAACATTTGAAAACGGACCATTTTCCACATTTCTGAAGCATGACGTAATGGGGGGGGTGTTATCTCTTTTGTCGAAAATCAGCAGTTTTTGCTCGAACATTAAATGCCTCCAAATGGTATTTAATTAACTTCCCGAGCCCCTGGAAGCATGAAAATCACTTTAAACATGCTAATTTTAGCTCTAACACTGATGATCCACCTACAAATGTGAACTGACGTTCAAAAATAAAACATTTGAAAATGGACCATTTTCCACATTTCTGAAGCATGACGTAATGGGGGGGTGTTATCTCTTTTGTCGAAAATCAGCCATTTTTGCTCGAACATTAAATGCCTCCAAATGGTATTTAATTAACTTCCCGGGGTGAAGAAACCCTTTTTGAGAACTCAGAGTGAGTAAATTGGCCATTTTCATGCACTTTTAACCATTCCATAAATCTTGTGTTTTGGGCCCCTGGAAGCATGAAAATCACTTTAAACATGCTAATTTTAGCTCTAACACTGATGATCCACCTACAAATGTGAACTGACGTTCAAAAATAAAACATTTGAAAACGGACCATTTTCCACATTTCTGAAGCATGACGTAATGGGGGGGTGTTATCTCTTTTGTCGAAAATCAGCTGTTTTTGCTCGAACATTAAATGCCTCCAAATGGTATTTAATTAACTTCCCGAGCCCCTGGAAGCATGAAAATCACTTTAAACATGCTAATTTTAGCTCTAACACTGATGATCCACCTACAAATGTGAACTGACGTTCAAAAATAAAACATTTGAAAACGGACCATTTTCCACATTTCTGAAGCATGACGTAATGGGGGGGTGTTATCTCTTTTGTCGAAAATCAGCCGTTTTTGCTCGAACATTAAATGCCTCCAAATGGTATTTAATTAACTTCCCGAGCCCCTGGAAGCATGAAAATCACTTTAAACATGCTAATTTTAGCTCT